>NW_012267289.1:0-23684 GCF_000151885.1 Dipodomys ordii | reverse complement strand
TAATCTTATTTAAGACTGATAAAACAAGACTTAGATTATTTATATCACCTTTTAATTTTTTCCAAGTGTTCTCTGCTTATCAACAGCACATAGTAGACTTTACATCCATAAACTCCGACCATAATATGCTGGTTCATCCCAGATGTGATGGACAATAACCCAAAACATCACAACCAAGTGACGATAGGCCTCTAAAAGCATGAATCAAAATAAATTAGTCCTCCTTCTGAGTTGACTGTCACAGTAACATGGGGAAAGAATAACAAAGTATTACACTGCAGAAGAAACATAGGGTATATGTATTGCTACAGATTGTGTGTGTGTGTGTGTGTGTGTGTGTGTGTGTGTGGCCCTGGGGCTTCAAGGTAGGACCTGTGCACTGTTCCTGAACTTTTGTGCTCCAGGCTACTATTCTACTAGATCTTTGACTATTTTTGAGCCACACATCCATTAGCTTTTTTTTGTTGTTGTTGTTAATTAGAGATAAGAGTCTCATGGACTTTCCTGCCCTTGGTTGGATTAGGAACTGTGATTGTCATATCTCAACTTTCTGAGTAGTTAATATTGCACAGTGAAGCACTAATGGTTCACAGAAATTTTTGCAGACATTTTGTTTTATATTATTCTAATGTTTATAATAACTTTTCATATGGAATAGACTATTGTGCCAATTTATTTTTTCCTTTTTTTTTGCTCCAGTTCTCAATTTTGTCTCCTTATCTAAATCTTGCATTTTTCCTTTCATCCTGTAAATCAATGAGTAAGGAGCAAGACACCTTCCTAAACAGAATAATAAGTAGGAGATAAATGATACTTTTTTTTTAATTTTAGGACCCAGTCAAAAAACTATTACCTGGAATTTTAACTAGTCAAGAGGCTTATGGCTGGAGACTAGCCTAGTCAAGAAGCTAACAAGAATGTCAAAGTATACAATACACAACATGTGAGGCAAAGGCAGGAGAATCATAGTCTGAGACTGCTCTGAAAGGGAAAACCACTGAAACTCTATCTAGATTTAAAAAATAATAAGTTGAAGACATGGCTTAAGAGGCAGAATTCTTATTTAGCAAGCTTGAAGCCATGAATTGGGGCCCAGAAAAAAACCAACAATCATTCTTAGTTAGTCTTACTGTGTTCTAGAATACTGAAATTATGATGCAATGCTGTCTTTCAGAGTTTGTAGTATACTCAGAGCTGAATTCCATTTACTTCATGAGATAACTTATTTTTGCCTTTTAAGATGCATCTTTATGAACATATTTTATTCAGTTCAACTGAAGGACAGAAAGGAATGAAAACTATAATGAGCTAGAGTTGTGCATGTGACTAACTCTTTTGAATGCTAAAAAGTACATTTGCTCCCTTAGGTAATGTTGCACCAGAAAAAACATGTATCTGTATTGTAATAAAAGAAAAAGACCTAAGTGGTCTCTAAACATCTAAATGAAAGATTCAGAATATATTGCTATGATTGTGGGGAAAAGAAAGTAGCTGGTCAATGTGTCATAGGAAAAGAATGAACAGCTTCAGTGTGAGAAAAACTTGGGGCTGGGATAGTGTTAAGTAACTGAGATTATTATGATGAGAAATTCAACAATGTGGATGAGATATGCAAATACCTTTAACATTAGATCCATATTTGAGATCAAGCAAACATAGACAAAACTGGTGAATCTTTCAAAGGAATTTGCTTAAAGTTCAGCCAATCATATAGATTCTTTTTGAAATAGTATAATATCCTTAGGACAAAGCATACACTGTTCTCTGTAAGTATTATTTAAATAAGATGTCAGAATACAGATTTTTAATAGTATGCTTCCTAGAAGGACCACATATCCAAATTTTTATGATATAAGTCAATAGTCTGAATTACATGAACTTATATAAAATGTACTTTATGATCAAAATTACCTACAAACATCATTTCTAGTAAATCTAATTGACTATAATGATAATAATTAGGATTAATATATGTGACAATAATCTGATATACAATAAATTATAAAGACATAAAATATATACTTATGAAGAACATTAGAAATAGTCAATGATTAATAATGTTTTAATAAAAATAGCAAAAATTGCAAACTACAAAATCTCTTTTGTGTTTTTTGGTCAGTTGTGGGGCTTGAAGCTGGGCTTGGACACTGTTCCTGAGCCTCCTTATGCTCAAGGCTAGTGTTTTACCACTGGTGCCACAAAATCACTTGTGGTTTCTTAGTGGTTATGTGGACATAAGAGTCTCAAGAAGACTTTTCTGCCCAGGCTGACTTTGAAGCCTAATCCTCAGATCTCAGCCTCCTGAGTAGCTAGGTTTACAGGTGTGAGCCACTAGTACCCAGGTAAAATATTTATACACAGTGCTCAGAGTCTTATTCTGCCTCTAGATATAATTTATTCTGTTCATATTTCTTCTGGTGATTAACAATGTGAATAATTTATAAATCTACAACTAGTAAAAATATTCCAAAAGAACAATAGTGTCTCCTGAACTTAAATGAGAAAGGAGGGGAGTTGATTGAATTACTGTCTTAAAACAATTAGTTCAGCATTTTGTGAAACTGCTTTTCATTTGAGAATGGCTAAAATGGGAAGAAAATTGAAACAGATATGAAATCTTAAGTAACTCAATTTTATGTAAATTTATGTATGAAACAAAAAGCAGCATGGCAATGAAATCTTCCGGGCTTTAATTTGATTTGAGGTCTGATACATATTTTGACCATTTTTTTCCTCATGCAAAAGGAAAATACGCCAGATAGAATAAGTCATTGACCACCTAATATGCATCAATCAAACTTGCAAACTTATGGTGTCTCTCAAGGGTATAGGCTCTTTGGTTGTCGTTAGAAATATAAATGGACAACGAAGTATGGTTGTGCAGTGCAATGGAGCAGAGAGGCATGATATTTGATATGCCATCTCTTCACTTCAAACAACTAATTAATGGGCTTTGCTATATCCTGCTTCTCAGGGGTCAAAAGTATTGGTAAGAATCTGCAGTGTTGCCTGTTAAAAGAGATGACAGACAGATCCATGGAGGGGAGTAAGCATAAAGAAAGGATAGTCCTTATCTGTCTACATTGTTCTTGCCCAAGAATCTAAGCAACCGAGCCCCAAGGCTACTTTTAATAAATGTTATTTGTTAAACTTTGACCCTTAAAGAAGAAAAATTTAGGGTTTTTCATTCTAAGAAAATAATTAATTTGATATATTTTGTCTAGAAAGCCACTTCCCCGAATCAATTTCTTGATTAAACCACTTGTAGTTAATCAGCAGAAAAAAAATATATATGTTCACATTTGTGAGAAAGGAGTCACCAACTCAAGGAATTTTTTTTTTTTGCTTTGCAAAACACATTGCACTATTGCAGGGAGAATTTAAGTATTTTAACATAAGAATTCGATTATAAGTATATTTAGCTTTATAAATAGTTGATGTTTTTAACTCAAAATAGATATACCACAGAGAGTTCAAATTTTATTAAATATAAATACAGCATTAAATTTACATTGACAAACTTTAATCATGCATACTTAAATCATGCATTTTTCCTTATCTAAATATAAAAATGAGTTTCATTGTTCCTCCTCATTGATGACTCGTTCATTTTACACTGAGCTGTCTGGTGGAAATGTCAAAATGAATAGAATTAAACAATAAAATAAATGCTAAAAATATTTTCCCCTATATTATTAATTCTACTAAGCTTTAGAATTAATACAATTGATTGAGAATGTTCTTATTATTTTAGGATAATTGCTTAATACAAAGAAATAAACTATAGATAATTATAGATATTGTGTCATATAAATTAAATGTGAAGTATAAATTGATAGTAACTAGAATAAATTCATTAACAATTTCTTGGAAAGACTGAAGTACCAAATAAACCTAGACTTAAAGAGAAATGGTGAGCCAGACGCTGGTGGCTCACGCCTGTAATCCTAACTACTCAGGAGGCTGAGATCTGAAGATCGCGGTTCAAAGCCAGCCAGGGCAGGAGAGACCGTGAGATTCCTATCTCCAATAAACCACCAGAAAACCGGAAGTGGCGTTGTAGCTCAAGTGTTAGAGCGTTCGCCTTGAGCTGAAGAGCTGAGGGACAGCCCCAGGCCCAGAGTTCAAGCCCCACGACTGACAAAAAAAAAAAAAAAAAAAGAGAAATGGTGAACCAACTCAACTAAGAATCATGGAGGGAGCACTCCAGGCCATGTTCAGAGAGCCATGAGAAAGAATAGGAGGCAGGACTGGAAACCAAAAACAAGTCACTGTGATTGGAAAAGAAGGACGAATGGTGGAAATGAAAAGTGAACTGATTAAGTAGAAGAATCTCCTAAACAATTATAGGTTATGGAAATAATTCTCTATTCTTTCTTGAGGAGAATGAGGAAGACTTGTGAGCTTTTTGGATTGTATTTTTAAATATTCAGATTCATGGGAATCTGGAATTTATGTGGCTCCAATGAGTGGAGAAGAGGAGAATGGAGGAGGGCGTGAAAAAGAAAGAACAGTGAAACTGAACTTAATGCCTTGTTTATAGATAAAGAATATCACATCCTTGAAAATTTATTTTCAAAATCATTCCAGTCTCCTGGTTTTCTTCTTCACATTTCAAATAAAATAACCTACTAGGATCCCTATTAAAAGTCTTTGTGTTTTTTCTTCTATGTTAAATCATAGTTTCATATTTGTTTCCTTAACCTATGTGATTGTTTATTTGTGTTTATTTGGTAGCACTAAGTGTTCCATTCTGAACAGATGTGTAAAATACCCTACTAAGTTATCATGCTATCCCATTCAAAAGAGGTGGAATAGTTAAACAATGCAATAGAGGTCAAAATGAAAATCTGTAAAGACAAAGATTATGTATGGGAAAATTAGTCAAATTCATATTTATAAATATGATTTTCTGTTTTCACATTCACATAAACGAAATGTACTTGCCTCACAACTGCATTTACAATTATGAGATAGAATTATATAGATAGAAGAAATCATAAAAGAAACTTAATGATATATTTATTATTATTTATTTAGCTTGTTTTTTGTCAGTTATGGAGCTTGAACTCTGGGCCTAAGCGCTGTCCCTCAGCTCTTCAGCTCAAGGCTAGTGCTCTACCACTTGAGCTACAGCACGATTTCTGGTTTCCTGCTGGTTTATTTGAGATAAGAGTTTCACAGACTTTTCCTGTCCGGGCTGGCTTTGAACTGAGATCCTCAGATCATAGCCTCCTGAGTAGATAGGATTACAGGCGTGAGGCACTGGTGCCCATCTTATTTATTATTATTTAGTTTTATATTTTTGTTAATTTTTTGCTTTTAGTGTTAAACTTAGGGCCTCTTGCTTGCTATGCTGACATTCTACTAGTTTAGCCACACAGCTCTTCTTTGTGCTAATCATTTTAGAGATACAATCTAACAAATTTTTCTACCTAGATTGGCCTTGAACTGGGATTACCCTGATGTTTCATTCCTGAATAGGAAGGATTACAGACATGAGCCACTAACAACTGGTCCCTACCTTCCTTCTTCCTTCCTTCCTTCCTTCTTTCCTTCCTTCTTTCCTTCCTTCCTTCCTTCCTTCCTCCCTTCTCCCTCTCTCTTTCTGACACTCTCTCTGTCTCTGTTCCTTCATTTATACATCAAATATAATTCTAATATCTTGAAAATGTATATTTGTGGAATATTAAATTTATTTGCTTAACTGTAGTAGTAAGTATACACTCTATATATTTATATATTATATTCCAAATAGTATGCTATTATTTCACTCATATGACTGGAATTTGGCAAAATAAAAAGTATACATTATTTATTGACTGATGTTAAACTTTGGAAGTCATCATATATATTTAACTTTTTAAATTAAATTTACCTTCACAAAGTTTCTTCATTAGAAATAATAATCGAATATATATTTTAAATCACTCACAGTAATCTTGCTATTCAGAAATAAACCATATATTTTATATATTAGATTCAAACATAGTAATTACATGATCCTATGTGAAGCATAATTATCTAAAAAAATTGGTAAATATTTTAGCTTTTGCTGCATTCTGATAGTTATTACATTTTTCTTGATGAGTCTTTTTGTGCTTTCACAGATTTCCTAAGTGACTTAAAATAGTAGTTATACAATTTTAGTATATTTAGAACATTTTCTGATATTATATATGCTCTGTTATTATCTACTTATAGAATAATTACAATAAATTTTCATTTCTATTCAAAAGATTAAAAAGTCTAAATGTAATAAAACAAGTCATTCTTTTATTTGTAATTTCATCATGCTTTTTCTTTAACTATTTTTTAAAATTTTGTCAGAGTAGATCTACTTTATGGTCATGCGAATGGTTATGACTAAAACAAAACTCAGAAATTCAAACATTTCATTTAATACATGGAAATATATCCATGTTCTGTGTATTTAATATGTCATCTTGTGAAATCCTGTCCAGAAGTGAGATAAAGCAAGTCACATTTAATTTGCTGTGAGCTCCACCCTCTCAATCTCTGACATTCTTAATTTTAACAACAAAGATAAATGAAGAGGCTGAAATTGTAGCATAATGTTGATTGTCTTAT
Organism: Dipodomys ordii; assembly: GCF_000151885.1. Lineage (NCBI taxonomy): Eukaryota > Metazoa > Chordata > Mammalia > Rodentia > Heteromyidae > Dipodomys > Dipodomys ordii. The sequence continues at coordinate 17,093 of NW_012267289.1, read as the reverse complement.
CACTGTCAACTGCAACTAAAATCATTTACTTAGAATGTTTTCTAGAAATGGCATTTATTCTATTTTTATCTCAACTATCAATACTAACTAGAAAAAATATTTTCAGATGTTATTTTTATATATCAAGTGGAGAAGCACATAATTTCATTTTAATTGTATCTAAATATCATTGTTAAAATAATCTCCCCACAGAATAAAAATTAATTTAATGAATATTCTTAACATTCATTTTATATGAATAAATAGTTCTAATTCTTACTTCCTCCAATAATATGAAATGACCTCATTACTTTATAGCTCATAAGGCATGTGTAAAAGTAATGATCAAGAAACTGCAGGGAATAAAATTTCCATATAAAAGGTTTTTGTAGCTAAATATTCAGTTTAATTTCAAACTATTATTTAAAATCATTGTAATTAAAAGAGAGCCCATTTGTTAAAATTTTATTATAATGTTATTGAATATATAAGTTGATGTTAGGTGAAATGAACCCCAAGATAAGGATTCAAATGTTTTTTTTTCTTTCTTGTGATTGTTTCTAACGTATTTATAAGATGATTTCTTTGTTGCTTTTTATGTCCCTCCCCACGGTATAACCCCTGTTTTTACTGTATTTGATGTTGTTATAGTTTGTGGAGGGGAAGGGAAAAATTATTTAAGTAGGGATACAGGTGGACCCATTGCAACAATGAGATGTACAAGACATCATAAAACGAACTTTACAACTTGGGCTGGGGGGGGGAAGGAGGAGGGGGAGAGGTATGGGAAGGGATGGCAAGGGAAAACAAAGGAGGAGGCAACAATGCTTGATAAGAAATGTACTCATTACCTTGCCCATGTAACTGTAACCCCTCTGTATGGTATTTTCACAATTAAAAGTCAAGGAAAAGTCATCAAGTTAGAAGGCAGTATTTAGCCTATCGCTCTGGTTCTTCCAGCATCGCGTCCTTGAAGTTTCTTGGTTCTAGCTAAAACCCATACCCTGTGGGCCCCTCAAGGTCTGCTCATAGTGAAGGAAGGAAGAGAAGGAATGCCACCTGGCTCTATATGAAGGTTTCTATTAGATTTGTATTTCCTGTAGAGGCATGCATTTCTTTAGATTCTGTATTCTTAAGTACTTAATGATATCTTGTTATGGCTAGTCTGTCCCTACATTTGTATAATTTATTATAATTTAATATTTATTATTTAATGAGCTGTGAAACCTAGAAAAGGATTGAGAAGTTGGAACGCTGTCTCTACAGCAATCAGGTCTCTGAGAGCTGTCTGTGGAAGTGTTAAAACAGACAGCTCTGGAGAGAGTGAAAAACCTGGTGCCGCCCCACACTCCTCCTTAGGCTAGCAGCTGTGCTGGGGACCTTGTAGGCTGGACAAAAGACCTTCACAACTTAACCTTGAACTAGATAAGTGGACATCATGTCTGGACTCTCCAGGGGTCAGAAGTCTCCTGTCTCAAAAGAATAAGGGAACTAATGTCTCTCACAAACACTGTTTTAGCTCTGATTCTAATATTGATATAGATGCTTTATGTTTTGCATGTATCCATGGTAACCCTCCCAGTGTGAACTTAAGTAAATATGTTGTGGGACTCCAGGTCCAAGTGCCAGAGAGCTTTGGCACTCTTGGTCTTTGCTGATTCTCAATCCTCATCGATCTCTGCCCTTTCTAATTTTTTTTGGCTGTCTCTTCCGTAGCACTGCATTGGGTAACAGTTAGCAACACAGAGCCATTTGGATATTTATCACATTCTCTGTATATACAAACATTTTATACAGGCAAACAGCCTTTGGACAGCTATTGGGAATCACAGGACAGCAACAGATTCTGTCTCATCATGTATCAAATGATTTTGCCTATGGGGCTAGTCATCCTTCTACATCATCATATAATTACATTACTGCTTGCTTTGCTTCTCTTTAGAAGACATAGGCCCTAATATTGCTTTCTGATCATATAACCTTATTTTGAATGATTTTCCATTTTTAAGATATGGTATAGTCTTATTTCACTCACCAATGAATATATGTGTATCATATGTTATCTGGCTGCTTTTACCAATTTCTGGCACAATGAGATAAAGGACAGCAGCCTAAGATGATCCATGAAGATCATATCTCATTTTCACAGCTAAATGAGAACACTTGGCTATTGACAAGCAATGCTTGATCTTGAAACTGATCTTGTTATGGCTGCTCTCTATGTAAATACAATGTTATTCCACAAAGTATTCATGTGAGTTCTTTCTTCCTTGGCATTTCCAATACCTGCACACAATGAGGGCCTGAAATTAATATTTCCTGGTGCCAAATTCTCTTATGCATTTTGCTACATTCCCTGGATGTGGGTCTTCTCACATTTATGTGGTGATAGGCATCATTCTCTCCCCTCCCAAAACCTATGTAATACCCATCATTACATAAGTTTTAGATAGAAGACTTGTTAAAAAAATTTAGTAACTGTCCAGTATCACTGTAAATTATATGTGGCTCCAAGTTTAACTATTAAACTATGCAGTTATAGATACATGCTTCCATATTTATTTTTTCTTTTTATTAAATATATATTTTTTATTGTAAAGATATTATACAGAGGGTTTATAGTTACATGAGCAAGGTAATGAGTACATTTCCTATCGAGCATTGTTACCTCCTCCTTTGTTTTCCCCTACCATCCCTTCCCTCCCCACTTTCCCAACTCCTCCTCCAGCTCCCATGCAAAGTTGTAAAGTTCATTTTCAACATAGTGTCTTGTACATCTCATTGTTACAATGGGTCATCCTGTATCCTTATTTCAGCATTTTGTTATTTCCCTTCCCCTCTCCAAATTAGAAAAATGTATATACAAGATGCAGGACACCAAAATCAAATACAGTGACAACAGGGGTTGTAACATAGGGGAAGAACATACAAAGAAATAAAAAAAATCACACAGTACTTTATAAGTACATTAAAAAGAACAACAAGAAAAATGAAATCTCTGTGTCGCTATCTTAGGGTTCATTTCTCTTAGCCTCAGGTTATATGATATATACATAGCTTTTGGCCTCTTCTGCTTGTCCTAGACATATACTAGTTATTGCAGATAAGATATAATTTTTCCAAGTCTTTCCATTTCCTAACAAATGGGGCACTGTCATTCTTTTTGATGGAGACATAGAATTCATATATATATATATGTGTATTAATATACATATATATATATCACATTTTCTTGATCCATTCATCTATTGAGGGTGAGGGGCATCTAGATTGGTTCCTTATCTTAGCTATGGTGAATAATGCTGTGATAAACATATTTGTGCTGGTAGCTTTAGTATGGCCTTGTTTGTGATCATTTGGGTAAATACCTAAAAGTTGGATTGCTGGGTCATAGGTGAGCTCTACGTGGAGTCTTTTTTAAAAATTTATATTTTATTATGAAAATACTGTACAGAGGGGTTACAATTACATGGGAAAGATAATGAATACATTTCTTATCAAGCATTGTAGCCTCCTCCTTTGTTTCCCCTTCCCATCCCTTCCCAGCCTCCCTCCCCCGTCCACCACCCAATCCCCCCCCTCACCAAAGTTGTAAAGTTTGTTTTCTTTATGACAACTTGTACTTCACATTGTTGCAACGGGTCCACCTGTATCCTTATTTAAACGACTTGTTTTTCCCCTTCCCCTCCACAAATTATACCCACATCAAATACAGTGAAAGCAGGGGTTATACTGTGGGGGAGGGACATACAAAGCAACAAAGAAATAATCTTATAAATGCATTAGAAACAATCACATGAAAGAAAAAAAACCATTTGAATACATATCTTAGGGTTCATTTTCCTAACATCACCTTATCTGACCTTTTCTTCTTGACTCATACGTATACTAGATATTATTTTATAATTTTGAAAAATATTTGTTTTATTTTAATTTTCTATAAATATAAGGTCCACAATATTTATTGGATTAATACATTTTCATCAAAACAGACTGATTTGCAGGATACCAAAAGATAGAGGCCAATGGAAACGAATGGGCATTTGGATGGGTAAAACTAAGGAGCAATAATTAATATTTATATTTTGTGAACTAAAATAAGTATTGGAATTTTATTCTTAAGGAAAATACAAGAGCCTTGCTTGGGTCACACTTGAAATGAGATAACTGAAAGCAGTGTAGACATACTTCTATGACACCTGCTTTTTTTTAAATCCTTGCAAAAATAAAATTGGATTGCCCATCAAATTGTTCCTGTCTTATATGAAATTACTATAACCCAATCTAAGAAAAAATGATTTATGTAAGTGAACAAGTTTAAAAGAGAATAAAATATGAACACTGAGATGAAGTGAGAGTAAAATTGTGTTGACATTTTGCAAAGTGATATAAAGGTCAAAAAAGTACCTTTAAAATGAACAGTAAAATTTCCACAGTAATATGCTTCAATTCATAAACTATAATTTGACAGCAGCGTCATAAAGTTTAACATTACTCATCAATCAGACTAAATTTTGTTTTAACTTAAACATGTGCAAATTCAAAGTATACTAGCACAAGACTAGTTTATTATTTTTTGGCGAAAGAAACGACATAGGTCTTCTCTAATTAAAATGGGAAAAAATATATCAAAATATCCAAAGATTGGTAGCAATAACAAGTAAAATGATATTAACATATATTTCATGTCATGTCACCAAGGAGTCATTACACTACAAACCAGTTATTTCTTACTTTCATATTCCCAGTTAAAATTATATTTGAAGATAAATATTTTATTTTTTAATTTATCTATTTTTCAATTAGTATTGAATTTGCTCAGCACTATGACAGGTGCATAATTAATACTTATTTCCCCAACTATATCACTTATAATATGCCTAAGTATAAACATATATATATATATATATATACACATATGACTAAAAGTGAAAACGTATAAGACATTCAATACTATATTTTGCAGTAAGCATCTACTGAGGCTGATATTTAATAGCAATGGCTTTGAACCAGTAATTATTTTAACTCTAAGGAGAAAACAAAAGTACTTCAGGATAACTAACTACTCATGTGATCATCCTTTTTTATATTGTATTTCTTTCTCCTTAAAATGGTAATAATAATATTAATGCAATTTCCACAAGCACATATTGTATGCTAATTAAATAAAATATATTTTTTGTCATTAAACAAATATAAACTTAGTTATTGATATCACTATTTCATGTGTAACCTCTTGCAAAAACAGAAGAAAACAAAAAAAAGTTCAAATCATCCAAGAATGAGTATACTAACTGTATCCAAAAATATATTGAGGATATATACTGAAATATCCAAAATATATTGAGGATATTTATTGAAAACATTTCCTTGAGGTTAAAGAACTTGAAATTTGATTAAAGTTATAAACACATTATTACGTGAAATAATTTTATTTAGGATTTCTATAACTAGATGATTTTTGTAACTGGGTGACACATTTTAAACTGAAATATATTGATCTTGCTAGCTATATCCTTTGCCATGCAGAAGCTCTGCAATTTCATGCAGTCCCATTTGTCCCACCTTTCTTTGATTTGTTGTGTTTCTGGGTCTTGATTAAGAAAATTTCAGCCTGTGCCAAGGAGCTCCAGAGTTTCTCCTATTCCTTCCTGTAATGTTTTCAGGGAGCATGTTTTTATTTTGAAGTCTTGATCCATTTGGAGTTGATTCTGGTGCAGGTGATATATACGGATCTAGCTTAAGATTTCTACAAGTGTTTAACCAATTTTGCCAGCACCAAAGAGGCTGTCTTTCTTCCATTCTATTTCTTTTATTTAACTGTGTTTTTCTCTTTTGTTTCTTTTTATATATATTTATTGTAAAAAAAATGTTGTACAGAGGGATTACAGTTACATGAGTAGGGTAAGGGATACATTTCTTAGCAAGCATTGTTACCACCTCCTTTGTTTTCCCCTACCATCAGTTCTCTCCCCACCTCCCCAACTCCTCCCGCCCCACCCCCAGCTGACATTTTAAAGTTCGTTTTCAACATAGTGTCCTGTACTTCTCATCGTCACATGGGTCAGCCTGCATGCCCATTTAAGCGTTCCCCAATATCCCTTCCCCTCTCCAAATTACAAAAATGTATATACAAGTTGTACAACAGGGTCATCAATTCCAGTGAAGACAGGGATTATGCCGTGGGGGAAGAACATACAAAAGAAACAAAAGACTCGCATAGTGAATTGTAATTACATTAAAAACACTAGCAAGAAAGATGAATCCACTTATATCCCTGTCTTGGTGTACATTTTGCTTAACATTATCTCATGTGGTCGTATGTATATAGCCTTTGATCTTCTCTGCTTGTCCTTGACATGTACTAGTCATTGAAAACAAGGGAACCTATGGGACCTATGTTATTTGGGCCTGGCTTCACTTAATATAATTTTTTCCAAGTCTTTCCATTTCCTAATAAATGAAGCAATGCCCGGAGGCATAGAATATCATTGTGTGTGTGTGTGTTTGTGTGTGTGTGTGTATGTATGTATATGTATGTATATATATGTGTGTGTGTATATATATATATATATCAATCACATTTTCTTGATCCAGTCATCTACTGAGGGGCATTTGGTTGGTTCCATATCTTAGCTATGGTGAATAATGCTGCAGCAATAAATATAATTGTGCTGGTAGCCTTTGTATGGCCTTGTTTGTCATCATTTGGGTAAATGCCTCAAAGTAGGATTATTGAGTCATAGGAGAGCTGTATGTGGAATCTTTTGAGGAACCTCTATACTGCTTTCCAAAGTGGTTAAACAAGTTTACACTCCCACCAATAATGCAGTAAGGTTCCCTTTTTGCCACATTCCCTCCAGCATCTGTTGTTAATAGATTTCTTGATTTTAGCCATTCTAACTGGGGTAAGGTTGAATCTCAATGTTGTTTTGATTTGCATTTCTTTTATGGCTAGAGAATTTGAGCATTTCTTCATGCATCTATTGGTCATTCTTATTTCCTCTTCAGAGTAGTCTCTCTAACTCTTTTTTTTATTTTTTATTGTGAAAATACTGTACAGAGGGGTTGCAATTACATGGGCAAGATAATGAGTACATTTCTTATCAAGCATTGTAGCCTCCTCCTTTACTTCCCCTTCCCATCCCATCCTTCCCCCACCTCCCCACCCAACCCTCCTTATGACCTAACAATCCCACTTTTGGGCATTTACCCAAACGATCACAAAGCTACCAGCACAACCATGTTTGTCGCAGTATTATTTATCATAGCTAAGATATGGAACCAACCTAGATGCCCCTCAATAGATAAATGGATCAAGAAAATGTGATATATATATATATATATATATATATATATATATATAGTGGAATTCTATATTTCCATTAGAAAAAAAATGACATTACCTCATTTGTTAGGAAATGGAAAGACTTGGAAAAAATTATATTAAGTGAAGTAAGCCAGGCCCAAATAAGCATAGGTCCTATGGTTTCCCTTGTTTACAATGATTAGTAAATGTCTAGGACAAGCAGAGAAGGTCAAAGGCTATGTACATATGACCACATGAGATAATGTTAAGCAAATGTACCCCAAGAAAGGGACACAAGTGGTTTTTATTGTTTTCTTGCTTGCTAGTGCTTTCAATGCACTTAAAATGCACTATGCGATTCTTTTGAATGTTCTTCCCCCATGTTATAATCTGTTTTTACTGGATTTCATGCCAGTGTTCTGCATCTTGTATATACATTTTTGTATTTTGGGGACGGGAGGTGATATAGCGGAACACTTAAATGGGGATGCAGGCTGACCCATTGTGATGACAAGATGTACAGGACACTACATTGAAAGTGAACTTTAAAATGTCGGCTGGGGGTGGGGTGGGAGGAGTTAGGGATGTGGGGACAGAAGTGATGGTAGGGGGAAAACAAAGGGGAAGGTAACAATGCTTGCTACAAAATGTACTTATTACCCTACTCATGTAACTGTAACCCCTCTGTACATTTTTACAATAAATATATATAATAAAAATAAATAGAATGTATGTATAAGTGTATATGTATATGTATACATATATATCACATGCTGTTGATGAAAATTGAAGATTGCTTATTGACGAGGAATTTTACAAGAAAGCTAATAATTTTGTGAAATCCTCAAGCAATATTTATACAAACTCATAATATTGTCATTGGCAGGTTAAGCAGGTAATTACATTTGGATAGCGCTATATGAATATCTTTTGGATGTTCACCCCAAAAATATTTGCTTCATCTCCAAGATTAATGCCAGCTGAAATACAGACTATCCAATAGTTTGTAGAAGTATCTTGCAATAGAATGTTGTGTCAAACTCCTTAATTGAAAAATGTAACTGTCATTGCCAATTCTTTCTATTTCATTTTTAAATTACAAAGTCAATAGTAAGAAGTTTTAATAATTGTTTCTTCTAAGTTATAATATAGATATTATTATAAAAGAGTATTATATTGCAAAACATTCTTGGAGACTTTCATTTCTTGGAGTCATAAGTTCTATTTCTTTCTTTTTTTATTTTTTAACTCTACTGAGAGAATTACATAAATGGTAAGTGACCTCTGAGAATTTGTAATATTTTGCTTATGAAATACTATGTTATATTTCCTTATGATTATCTTTAGTTTATGGATAAAAACAAATTGAAAATACTTGCAGATATCAATCAAATACATACAGGAACATCCCTATTATTACTAATAAGGAATCCTTCAACTAACTTACTTTTAAATTAAGAGAATGCATTTTATGTTATCCACATGGTATGCTAATTTTTCAAGCAACGTAAGATTTCATACTTTACTTCAAAAGCTATAGTTTGTAATACACAATATTTTACACTAGTTATCAATTATCTGAGTTTTTATTTTCTTTTAATTTATTATACTGTGTTTTGTTTCAAGTCAAAATGGAAAAGTACCATTTTCTTCAAATAGCTATAGCTTTTTACCTAATGATCCAATAAATTAGTGCTTGTTTGATGGGTGTATTTATAATGCTTTTCCAAACTAAATAGGAAGTTGCCAGCACTTTTATGGAGAAGCAATATTTTCTCTTGTTCTAAATTTCTCAAAGGATACACAGTTAATATAGTATTTTCTGTAACAATTAAATTATAGTGCTAGAGATTTGTTTCTCCATATGTTCATTTTTTATTAAGTTATGCCTTAAAGGAGTGTTTTAATATGGTAAGTGCACTACCTGCATTTGCCAGCCTTCACTTATTAAATGATGAGTGGCTCCCTGACATTACATTTTCATAAGAAAAATGATGGTTATATAGCACTATTTGTGCAGAAAATCTTTTTATCTATGTAGGCCAATTCACAGAAAGTAACAGTAAAATATTTGTATTGTTATATGGAATAAAAAAATTTAAAGTTATAGGTAATAGGGAGTTATATAGAGTAACTATAGAAAATCAAATGGCAGAATTATTTAAACTAAAGGTTAACTCGGGCAAATGTAATGCCTGAGAGTAAAGTTTATGTAATGTGCACTTCATCTGAGAATCGATAGTATATTTTATATAAATGTAGGAAGACACCTGATAAACCAAGGCACCAGGCAGTAATTTCTAGAAAATATGGTATTAATTTCAAAATGCATGCTACCATGGGAAAAATCTTTATGTTCTTGTCTTTTTTTTTGGTTGGTCATTGGGCTTGAACTCTGGGCCTGAGCACTGTCCCTCAGCTCTTCAGCTCAAGGCTAGCGCTCTACCACTTGAGCTACAGTGCTACTACCAAAATCTTTATATTCTTAAAGAGAATTGCAAGATTCCCAATGCAAAGCAACTTAGGTCTTATACTTTGAAATGCTAAGGGAGACACCATATTTAACTTCCTCAGGGAGCAACTAGAGAATAGGCAGACAATATTTTTTTTACAACCAACACTTTTTTGGGGGGAGGAGTCTGAACACTGTCCCTCAGCTCTTTAGCTCAAGGTGAATGCTCTACCACTTAAGCCACTGAGCCACTTCTGGTTTTATAAGTGGTTTACTGGAGATAAGAGTCTCAAGGGCTTTCCTACAGGGGCTGTCTTTGAACTGTGATCCTCAGATCTTAACCTCCTGAGTAGCTAGGATTACAGGCATGAGCCACTGGCGCCCAGCTATAACCAACACTTCTTGCAGCCTATATGTGCAAGCCTAAACAAATTGGCATCCCTTAATGGCTAATGATAAACTTAACAATGTCCTTAACCTTCTGACTGGGGATAGTTTAGACTACAGAACAATAGTAGTTTCATTAGATGGAATAAACTACTACTCAAAGAAAGCAGAATTTGTGAAGTAGAAGATCTAACTGGAGGATGACATGAAGAAAATGTCTCCAAAAGTTTCATGAGATTCTCTTTGTTCATTGGCTATTCTTGAGCTACAGAGGAAGAAAAAATAGCACATTAAAATGGGCAAAGAACAAAAGGGAACCTTGCTGCCTTGTTGATGGGAGTGTGAACTTGTTCACCCACTTTGGAAAGTAGTATGGAGGTTCCTCAAAAGACTCCACACAGAGCTCCCCTATGACCCAGCAATCCCACTTTTGAGTATTTACCCAAACAATCACAAACAAGACCTCACTAAAGCTACCAGCACAACTGTTTTATTGCAGCATTATTTACCATAGGTAATATATGAAATCAACCCAGATGCCCCTCAGTAGATGAATGGATCAAGAAAATGTGATGTGTGTGATGTGTACACACACACACACACACACACACACACACACACACATCTTGGAAAAAAATCATATAAAATGAAGTAAGCAAGAGCTAACGAAACATAGGTGCCATGGTTTCCCTTATTTGCAATAATTAGTATAAATCTAGGACAAACAGAAAAGATCAAAAGCTATATACTTATGAACATATAAGAGGATGTTAAGTGAAATTAACCCCAGATGAAATGAACCTCATATAGGGACACAGCTGATTTTTTTCTTTCTTGCTTGCAATTGTTTTAACATAGTTAAAATGTATTGTGTGATTTTTTTTGTTTCTTTTGTATGTTATTTCCCATGGTATAACCCCTGTTTTCACTCTTTGATTCCGGTGCCGTGCATATAGTATACACATTTTTCTACATTCAGGAGGGGAAGGGAAATAACAAAATGCTGAAATAGGGATACAGGTTGATCCATTATAACCATGAGATGTACGAGACATTATGTTGAAAACAAAATTTACAATTTTGGGTTGGGGGGGGAGAAGTTGAGGAGGTGGGGAGGAAGAGACTGAAGGGGAAAAACCAAGGAGGAGGCAAAAATGTTCTCATTACCTTACTCATGTAATTGTAACCGCTCTGTACAGTAATTTTACAATAAAAACATTTAAAAAGATGGGCAAAGAAGACTCAAGAAGTGATGTTTGTATGATTCTCAAATGGCATGGTTATGTAACATATATTTTGGTGTGGACTATTTTGTGAGAACCCTCACCAAATTCATGGTACATGAAGTGTACACACAATCAGATTATGTTTGGAAGTAATCAATAACCCTTGAATATTATTGGAGTGTAACTCCCATAGGAGTATTAGGAAGTAATTCATATTGCTGCTGGAGACAGAGTTCTACTGACCTGATTCAACCTTTTTCTCCCAAAGCTGAGTGGAGGGAGATTAGTTTTGTGAAGTAAGTTTTCGGAATAAGCAGAAAACTAAGTGTGGATCAAGAATACTGTGAAAGAGCCTTGAGATCTTTGACAGGATAGCTGTCAAATATTGAAGGATTTTTGAAAGCCATGATAGTTATTATGGCAACAATTAAACTCAGTAATAATTACTATGTAGATTTACTCAAATCTAGTACCCTAAAAGAAGAGAAAATTTCATTTAAAATGATACAGAGTGTTTAACCAAATTTCTCTGGATTTTATTTTGCATATACTATCAGCCATATCACTCGAAACTATGAAACACAAAATAAACCAGGATTAACTATTCATCAGCAAGAGGTGAAATGGTCAATAAAAACTATAATAGATATATTCAAAAATTGAAACTCTCAAACATACCTAATAAAGTAACTATAATTGGGGTAAATGATACAATGTAAGAAATGGACAATATCGGTGGGCACTGGTGGCTCATGCTTGTAAATCCTAGCTACTCAGGATGCTGAGATCTCAGCATGCTGTTTAAAAGCAAGCTCTGGGAAGAAAGTCTCTAAGACCCTTATTTCCCATTAGTCACCAGAAAATTGAAAGTGGAACTGTGGTCCAAAACCATAGAGTGATAGCCTTGAGCCAAATGAGTTAAGAGACAGGAGCCAAGTCCTGAGTTCAAGCCACAGGACTAATAAAAAAAAAAGTCAGGGAGGATCAATATAAATGTATAAAAGCCAAATTCTATCAGAGTAAATTGTTCTCTACAAATTTAATACAAAATGCTAAAATTTCACATATGGAATCAGAAATGAATCAAATAACAGGAAATCAAAACCTGGAATCCGAATTTGTTTTTAATTTTTTTTATTGTAATGATGCTGTACAGAGGGGTTACAGTTACATGAGTAAGGCAGTGAGTACATTCCTTGCTGATCATTGTTAACTCTTCCCTTGTTGTTGTCCCCCTATCCCTTTCCTCCCTCATCTCCCACACTTCCCAGCCCCTCCTCCCCCCTCCTCTTACTCCTACTGCTCCCTGCCCCCCACAGGGCCCGAAGTTGTGAAGTTCATTTCCTATATACTGTCCTGTGGGTATCATTGTTGCAATATGTCATCCTGTGTCCTTGTTTTAGCATTTGGTTATTCCCTTTCCCCTCTCCAGATTAGACAAATATATATGCAAGATGAAGGGTACCAAAATCAAGCACAGTGACAACAGGGGATATATCATAGGGGAAATAGCATACAAAGGAAACAAAAAATCGCATAGTACATTTAAAACAGTAATAACAAAGTTACTCCTCTTGTGTCCATATCTTGGGGTTCATTTCACTTAACATCATCTTTTAAGGACATATTTACATAGCTTTAGAGCTTTTCAGCTAATCTGATAAGATTATCCAAATTTGTTTAATGAAGTTACAAATTCACTAAAGAGTGAGTTATCTTGCAGAAAGAGTGGTCCATAGAAACTACACAAAATGTGAAAATTAAACAAGTAAACAAACCAGGACCAAGATGACAAGAGGACAATATCCAATACCTGATGTAAAAACAGTTTTAGTTTCAAAAGGAGAATGAATAAATGAGACCATGGAAGGGGTAACATGAAAAATAATAACCAAATTTTTTACCAGCTTAATGAAAAATATCATATTTCAAATGAAAGATGCTCAGAGAATCCCATACAAGATATTTACACCATCCAACGCACTCATAGTCAGAGGACTGAAATGACAGATAAATATATTTTATGAAAGACACATAAAAAACTATTTTAAAATAAAAAATAACATCTTCTAGGAGAAAGCTAGGAACTGAAAGGATTTTTGTGTGTTGAAATTTGTAGGGATTCCCATGGCAGAAATAAACTATTTCTTGTAAGTGTGACTGTTTGATTGTTTCTTTCAAGCTAGGCATTTCTGTTTAAGACAAAATGTACTTCATTGTTGTGCCTTCCATGTGTCATGTAAGCACTACTGTTAATCATGGTATTGAAAAAATGATGTACATTTATTTAAAACAGATCACATTAAAGCATAAAATAATGAAATAAAAAATAATAAACTCTGAATCCTGCCCACTATATAAAGTCAGCAGGCATGAAATACATATAAAAGAAAAAATATAAAATAGTTGAACCAGAGATATTTGAGATCCTAACCAGCCAAGAATATTTATCTTTAAAAGAAAGATTACAGATGAAATAAGCCCAGGCAATTGCCTACTACCAAGAAGAATTGATTCTCTGATACAAAACATGCAAAAACTTTGTTATTTAAAATTAATTTTTATTATCTCTAAGGCTTATGAAGCGAAATTACTAAATCATATGTCATATATTACCAAAGGTTTTGATATGGTTAAATAAAGTTTGTCATCAGATGGTGTTTGCCAATGGATATGTACATCAGCAATATCTGAACACATTCTTCTTTCAGTGCTTGATTTCGTTTGCCTCAACCAATTCCTTCAAGGGAGAAATCTATCTTACTTAATTTTATATTCAATACTTTGGCCCAGACACCTGAATATGCAGTATCTGACATTACTAGGTCCTTATAACTCACTACATGAAATGTGCATGACAGGCATAAATACAAAATTATATCATGTAACCTCTGAATGCAGGTGGTTCTATGACAAGAAAGAAGGCATGCATGCTTGCTCCCAGCTGCTGAAATGGAAGTATCAGAGTAGACAGAATGAGACTTAACAGCATTGAAAGGCAGGAAGAAAAAAAATGCAACCAAGGAGACGAGAAAGCCAGGAACCAATATGTTGTGAAAATGTGAATTTGTCTTTGAGAAGTACAGGGAATTTCAGTGTGCATAATAAAGTTTCGAAGTCAAGAATGTATATTATTTCTTTGGGAAGGGTGACAAAAGTGGACAGAACTGCTGATATGCTGTAGATAGAGCTTGGAATCTAATATTCAGATTAAAATTTATTTCATTGGGTATTTATTGTAGTTAGTAGATGGTTTAAGTATTATTTTTGCTTTAGCAGTATCAAAGTAAAATAATTACTTTTTATTTTAATTACTTTTTAGGTAATTTATCTTTACTCTATTGGTAAACTGTAGGACTAGTTGACTGTGAAAGGGATGATAGAAAAATACTGGAAAACAAAATGTATATTAGGTGGATAGTGAAATGGATAAAATAAAATGTTATAGGAGTCTACATTAAGGTATAGCTTCACTTACAGTATAAGTAGGCTGTCACAGAATTGAGTTTCAGACATCAGCGTAAACTTATATACTCTTTTAGCAACGAGGAAGGATTGTTAATTATTTTTTCTTTAAAAAATAAAAAAGTTTCTTCTGTTTGAAATTTCTCAGCTATGATAATAATGTAAATTATTACTTATAAGTCCTGGCTTGTGCTATAACCTAAGAATTTTCCATATGATTGCTTGAATCTCCTGGGAAATAAGCAGTGCAGAAATCAGAGGATGTCAGCAGAAAGGTATCAGCAATGCACATAATTTAGAAAACAATGTAAGAAGACAATCTTGGTTCTATTTTTATAATCAAATGCAGTAAAGTTGTTCATTGATACAATTTCCTCAACACTGAGTCAAATATGTAATTTCCCCATTAGGTGAAAGATTATGTAGGAAAAATACTGTAAACATTTACTAATCATTTTCTCAAGGGTAATGAGATAGCCCTTCATTATATTTGAAACACTTAGAATTATAGTAATCTTACTAAAGCTTATGAAAACAAACATAAACCATAAAACAAACATCAGTTGCCATAATACTGTAGGAGTTTAAAAATCTGATGTCTCTATAGATCAATTAGATAATTTAGAATGTTATACATTAATCACTGGGGTAGCTCATGCTTGTAATTTTAGCTACTCAGGAGGTTGAAAGTAGGAAAATAAGTTAGAAGCCCATTCAGGAAGAAAGGTCTGTGAGACTACATATCCAAAATAATCAGGAAAAAGTAGATCTGGGGGCATTGCTCAATTTCAAGCGAAGCAAGCAAGTCAAGTAATCATAACACTTAGAAGTGATATTAATTAATTTAAATCCTGATTTTACATATTATCCTTAGAAAAAAATGAAAACTCTGAAAGGACGTGATTTCCAAATTTAAATATTTTAAATGCAACTTTCAAAGATGTTGTAAAACTGAATTTTATTTTTATTGTCAAGATGATGTACAGAAGGTTTTCATTTATATAAGTAAGGTAATAGGTACATTTCTTGTCAAACTTGTTACCCTTTCCCTCATTTTTCTTCTACTTTCCCTCTCCCTAATCCCTCCCAAGTTGTACAGATCATTTCCAATATATTGTCTTGTGTATATCACTGTTGCATTGGTTCCCCGTCTTGCCCTTTTTCTTACCATTCTGTTGTTCCCCTATCCTTCCCTAATTCAAATAAGTGTATACAAAATACCAGGGTACAAAAAGCAAATACAGTGAAAATGGGATATATCATAGGGGGAAGAACATACAAAAGAAACAAAAAATCAAATAGTATATTAAAAATAACAATAGCAACAAAGAAAACCTCTTGTATCCAAGTCTTGGAGTTCATTTCACTCAGTATCATTTTATGTGGTCATATGTACATAGCTATTGAGCTATTCTGCTCATCTGCTAAGATTATCCTAGACCTATGCTAATTATTGCACATAAGGGAAACCGTGTTTCTTTAGGTTTGGCTTATTTCACTTAATATGATTTTTTTTACCCCAAACTTTCCATTTCCTAACAAATGGAGTGGTGTCATTCTTTCTGATGGAAGCATAGAAATCATACACACACACACACACAAACACACACACACACACACACACACACACCTCACATGTTCTTGATCCGTTCATATACTGAGGGGCAACTAGGTTGGTTCCATATCTTAGCTATGGTGAATAATGCTGCAATAAACATAGTTTTGCTGTTATCTTTAGTATAGTGTTGCTTGTGATCTTTTGGGTAAATGCCTCAAAGTGGGATTGCTGGGTCATAAGGGAGCCCTATGTGTAGTCTTTTGAGGAACTTCCATACTGCTTTCCACAATGGCTGAAGAAGTTTACACTCCAACCAACAATGCAGTAGGGTTCCCTTTTGGCATCTGTTATTAGATTTCTTGATTACAGCCATTCTAACTGGGGTGAGATGGAATCTCATTTTTGTTGTTGTTGTTGTTGGTTGTGGGTCTTGAACTGTTGGTCTGGGCACTGTCCCTCACCTTTTCAGCTCAAGGCTAGTGCTCTACCATTTGAGCCACAGCAGCACTTCCAATTTTCTTGTGGTTAATTGGAGATAAGAATCTCGCCATCTTTCCTGCCTGGGCTGGCTTTGAATGGTGATCCTCAGATCTCATTCTCCTTAGTAACCATGATTACAGGGGTGAGCCACTAGCTCAATGTTGTTTTGGTTTACATTTCTTTTGTGACCAGAGAAGTTGAGCATTTCTTCATGTGTCTATTGACCATTCTTATTTC
>NW_012267288.1:12105841-12188079 GCF_000151885.1 Dipodomys ordii | reverse complement strand
GGTGACTTTTCCCTGGATGGAGCTGAGTCTGGCAGGTCACTTCACCGTTAAGTTCTTGTGACCTGCTAAATGACTCGTTTTATTCCAAGGCCTGGGTGGAGCTTTGTCGGTATCCAAGATGGAGATCACCGGTGCTGGGGGGTGAGGGGTGGCCTTCCCTCCTCTGCTCCCTGAGAAGGAGTGAGGAGGTCGGGCTTCTACTCACGCCGATTCTTGGATCCTGGGTCGTCTCTGGTCTGCAAACTGCAGGATGAGATGTCCGCTCCTTGTTGGTTCTTGCTGGTTGAGTAGAATCCGCTCGCCCGCTGCGTCTGGCTCCTTCGTCCCAGACTCTCTGTGTGAGCGCTCAGGTATGGCCCCGGCTGCGGTCTCTACCGCGACCCTGCCGCCGCGCTGCGGCGGCTGCTGGCAAGCGCTCAGATGTGTCTTTTTTGCCTTGGCTTCCCTCTCTTGTCTAACTCTCTGTCCTGTGATGGCACACTTGGTGTGATTCTCTGGCTTAGGACTGTTCACTGGAACTCTAAAACTGCTTTCTATGCGAGAGCTTGTTCAGATTCCAGCTTCTCCTCCGCCATCTTCCCGGAACCCCTCCCAAGGTTTATTTTATTTGAGACTCAATCTTGCTCTTCTCTCCCCCCCCCTTTACTCCCTTAAGTTTTCCTTCCTAATAAATCACATGTGGCTGAATCCTGTTTTAGGCTCTGTTTCTAGGTCTCTTGACCTGAGATAGTTTGTACCAGATTGTTTTCTGAATGAAATAGATACCTATGTTGTAATTCTGGAGATGAATAATTTCACCTATTCAGCTGGCAATGAGGATCCCCATGTGTAATCTGTACCTGTGATCTCTGGCAAGAAGTAGTGGTGTAATTGCTGAAGCTTATGCAAATTAGGACAGGCTACGGAAGAAAGCCTTGGCTTATGAAGTATTTCTGGCACTGAAAGATATAGAAGAACCATAACCAAAAGGATGATTATCGTTCAATACCTTTGATGAAGTAGAAAAAAAATACAGGCTAGGACAATCCATCACTCATTTAAAGCATAATGTGGGAATCAGAAGGTCATCTTGGAGCATATTTAAAGAAATTCTCACCTTCTTTTGTGAGAAGGACGGAAGAGCTAAAGACTAGTCCTAGAGTCCCTAGAGAAGGCTGATTTCCAAACCTAGGTAAATAATCTATGCCAACCCCAGGACCTCAGAGGGAAGCAGTGGGATCTTGAGACAGAATGAAACCCTCAGGTTCTCCTCAGTGCTCGTAGGCTGTCCTTCTTGAGAAATAGAGCCTATTGCTCCACAATTGAATACAATGCAGGACCCTCAAATGCAGACAATACATGTGCCTCATGATAAAATACAAGCTTTCCTTAGGATCTGCCTGGACTGTCTCTCCTGACCACATGCTCAGTAATTAGGGTCAAAGCTTAGCATGATCCAAAAGGGAAGTGCTGGATCTTGGAGAAAGATCAACACAAAAGGAGTTGCAAGAGCTGGCTCACTCATATCATGAGCATCTAGAAGAGAATGTCTAAGTGTGGAACTGAATGAGCAGAATATGAAACTGGATAAGGGGGAGTCTGTTGATTTGAAGCCACCTGGGATCTAAGATTTTACAGCCTGGCAAGGGCTCTGGGTGTAGCTATTGGAAATGCAACAAAAGTCATGGCCCAGAACAAGTGAAGCAGAGATGCCAGAATTTCTGGAGCAGGTTATGGAGGAAGAGAAGCAAGACTCATTGAAGTACGTGTGCTATAGTAGATCTAAGCTTAATGCAAGACCAGAAAGCCACTAGCTATGTTCCTAGTGGGGGTGCTGAAAGGCTCTTCACTTACCAAAACAATAAGAAATGAACTGGGAAGAGTGGTACCAGATCTCTGAGAAGCTGAGTATGGACTATCTCTATAGTCTGGTAAGATAAACAGTTACAAACTGAGTTCCTTATTAGGACTGTGGATGACAGAAAAGGCTGGGTAGCAGCATTTAACTCTCAAAAGCAAGATGGGTTTAATAATTATAATGGGCAGCAAGGCTGGAATAGAAGACAAGGGGACATGGGCTGGGAAGGTGGCTCAGTGGTAGAGCGCTTGCCTTGTATGCCTGAGGCCCTGGGTTGGATTCCTCAGCACCACATAAGCAAAAAAAAAAAGAAAAAAGCTGGAAGTGGTACTGTGGCTCAAGTGGTAGAGCACTAGCCTTGAGCTGAAGAGCTGAAGGACAGCTCCCAGGCCCAGAGTTCAGACCCTACGACCAGACCCCCCCCCAAAAAAAAAGAAGACAGGACCCACAGGAATCTTTTAAATAAATGACCAATAAATGATTAATCTTGCTCTTTCTAGGAGCAAAACAGAAAAGCACTTACTAAAGATATTGTTTAATGTATATATTTAAAAATGAGCAAGAAAGAACCAGCAGAAGGCCAGCTCTTCCAGGGGAAAGACATGATCCTTCTTTGAGTTTTTAGATTTGATCTACTCCTCAGTTCACTAAAGGTTCACCAAAATCTCACATCCAGGGAATCTAACTGGACACTGACCACACAGCCCTATATCAAATAGAAATTCTCACAAAATTATAACTTATTATGTAGTCTTCAATTACACTAAACCAATCCACAGCATTGATTGTGTGGCCTACTTACTAATAGGCCTGATCTGCAGAGTGACCCATGGGGCCTGGAGATAAAAATAACTAATTACGACAGGGTGGGAGAATATTGGAAAAAGAAACATCTGAATTGGCCTAAAGGGATGAGGAGAGTTTCTATCTCAGTGACACCCAGGTGGTATCTTCAGGCAAGAGGCAGAAAGTATACCCTGGAAGCACAGAGTGGGTTTTCTTGAGTGGATCAGAATCACCTGGTGCCTGGCATACATAGGTTTCTTAGCCAGCCCAGATTTCCTGATATAGCATCTCTGGGATTGTTTCATACAAACTCCCTCCTGGGAACACTTGTGCACAGTATAACTTGAGGATCTGGGATCAGTGCCCCAGGGTCAAGGGGAAAGGAGAGGTGTCGCAACTTGTCTCTCCTCTTTCAAGGGGCCTACAGGTCAATGACAGCTACTTCCAGCCCAGAGTCAGAGAAGGCTTCATAGGGATGTAGGCTGGGGATAGCAACAGGTAGGAGAATACAAAGTCATCACAATTGGTGCACAGGGACTGGGCAGGGGAACAATCCCACAAAGTGTTCCTTGACGTTCTTAGGTGAATCTTCACCCTTCATCTGAAGCCTATGCGGCACTGTACACAGCTCCTTGCTGTATTTAGCTCTTTCTGCTTCATGCCATGTCTGTGACCATGTTTCAGCAATCTCAGAGGCATGCTCACGACCAAAAATTTCCTGATGGGGGAGCTAGATGATTCTTGTGCAGTTACTTTGTCTCCATTACTTTATCCACTCAATAAAGACTTTTCTTGGTTGGTCGTGGGGCTTGAACTCTGGGCCTGGGTGCTGTCCCTGCACTCTTCAGCTCAAGGTGAGTGCTCTACCACTTGAGCTACAGCACCACTTCCAGTTTTTTTCTGGTGGTTAATTGGAGATAAGAGTCTCATGAACTTTCCTGCCCCGGATGGCTTTGAACCGCAATCCTCAGATCTCAGTCTCCTGAGTAGATCGGATTACAGGCATGAGCCACTGGTGCTAGGCTTCAATAAAGACTCTTATACTGGGGCTGGGAAGGTGGCTCAGTGGTAGAGCGCTTGCCTCACATGCATGAGGCCCTGGATTCGATTCCTCAGCACCACATAAGCAGAAAAACCTGGAAGTGGCGCTGTGGCTCAAGTGGTAGAGTGCTAGCCTTGAGCTGAAGAGCTGAGGGACAGTGCCCAGGCCCAGAGTTCAGGCCCCACCACCACCACCAAAAAAAGAAAAAGACTCTTATATGTAAGGGGACTGACGGATGTGCTGTGTCTGTGAACCAGACAGTCCTTGTCCACTTTCCTTTGCTTCTCTAGCAGAACCATTTGTACATGTGCACAGGGAAATGCTCCACTCTCTGTGTAATGATTGAAGGAATGAATGAGCATATAGATGGACATTGGCCTTGACTTTGAGTGAATAGTAGTTGGATGGCCATAAGTTCTTTGGGCTTTTGAAGCCTTTGGAGGAGGGGTCCCTGAAGAGGTGGCATCATTTTGGCTCTCACACTGGCACTTCCTAACTGTAACCATCTTGGTGTCTGGGGCACAGACACAACAGCACCCTAAAGCACAGTTAGGAGGAACACCCCTCAGCACTTCACATCTCCTTGTTAAGATGAGTTGCTAATGCCTGGATTTACCAATACTCTAGAACCCAGCTTTCTAGAACAACTTTGTTCTGAACAGAAATAAAGCTAGTAGAGTTTTTCTCAAAAGGTCCCATTACTCTGAGCTTGGTTGTAAACACCTTCCCTCCATTTCTATTTATGAAGACAGGGCTTACAGGAAATGAGGACTTGAGGGGCCAGCCCTAGGGTACATGACTAGTTTTATTGGTGGCTAATAACAATGGTCATTAAGAAATGGCTTTACCTTATTCTGCTCATCAGCACGTAGGCTTTGCTTCTGATTTTTGTTCAGTATTATATTTCCTCTGTCCATTGTGAAATCATTTCCTTGTTGCTGGAAATACACATCACACGTTGGCAAAGCTGTTGCTAATATCTTAAAAAGAACAAAGATGATAAGTTAGCTAATCATAAAAGGAATCAATCATTCTATAGTACAAGAGTTTCAGATCACACTATCACTTAAAAAGTAATTATAGTTCTTATTTAATAATCTCAGGAATAGTAGATAGAAATTTCATCAAGTGCAAGCTGTAGCCTAAAGAAGAAATACTGAAAATGGGGACTGATGGATATCCCTTTTCCCATAAACATGGATATGACCTTAATATTATGAGAATCTGGTAATCTTCCAGAAATCAATCTAATCATTACAAACACAGTAAAATATCATTTGAAGTGGTACTAAAGACAAAATTATTTATAATATATTTTATGATTTTTTTCTCTTTTTCCTTGTCAAGGTAATGTACAGAGGGGTTACAGTTACATAAGTAAGGTAATAAGTACATTTCTTGTCAAACTTGTTACCCCTTCCCTCTTTTTTTCTATTTTTCTCCATGACCTATATTCTGTTGAATTCTGCTATCAGCTCTCTGTTTGGCTATGTTTATACCCCTTTTCATTCACAAAGCTAAGTAAATCCTAAGGATTCAATTTCAGATTCTGTAGGTATAGTCACTTAAAAGTTTTAAAAACTTGCCATTGTAAAATGACATTTTGAAATAAAGCCAAATGGGAAAGTAAAAAAAAAAGTCTTGGGAAGAGCTATGCCCATATGTGTGTGTATATGCACCACACATATGTAACATGTTATATGCAACATTCATATATGTAATATCTATATAACACCGGGAGTTTACAGCCCTGAGGTCAACTATGATCTGCTTGGAGACTCCATTTGTCCCATGGTTTACTATTCAGACCCTCAGCCATGTTCTTTCTCTCTCTCTCTTTCATTTTGTTGGTCATGGGGCTTGAACTCAGGGCCTGGGTGCTGTTTTGAGTGTTTTTTGTTCAAGGCTAGTGCTCTACCACTTTGAACCATAATGGGACTTCTGGTTTTCTGGTAGTTAAGTGGAGATAAGAGTATGATAGACTTTTCTGCCTGGGCTGGCTTTAAACTGGGATCCTCAGATCTCAACCTCCTGAGTAACTAGGATTACAGGCCTGAGCCACCAGCGCCTAGCCAGCCATGTTCTCTCATCAGTTCCTGTAGCTTCCTCTATGATGAGGAAGCTTTGGCAATGCCATTGTGGGATTATGTCTATTTGCATTTTTGCTTTCCTTCATGAATTGTACTCATCTTGCCACAAAATTATAAACTATTCTATTTATATTACATGTAAAACACATATTACGGAATTAACATTAATTCTATATTACACTTTATTCAACTCTATATTATATCAAACAGTCAATATTGGCTTTAGACGTGTTTTCCCCACATGTAGAATGGTGACCCAGACCCCACTCTTTTCTTTCAAGACATTTCTGAAATCAAGTAAACAATGCTTCCTGAAATGCACAGAAATCATCTGTGGGCTCTTGTTAACATGTAGTCCTGACTCAATAGTCTAGAATATATGTGAGCCTCTAATGAACTCCCATGTGATGCCAATATTTTAGGCTGCAGAGTACATTTTGAGTAGCAAGGATACACATATACATATGCAGTTACTCTTTTAAAGATTCACCAAGAAAGTTGATTTTATTTCTTCTTAATTCTCCAATTAGACTACTAAAAGAATTATCTGTAAGATTCAGTTGGGTTTATATACTCCATTTATGTATTTATATTTCCATCTCTGATCATTGTCTTCTCTCTACTCCCTCTAAACTTAAACCTTATTCCTCCTGTGTAGACTATTGCAGACCAACCTGGCCTTCTCTTCTGCTAAACAGTTTGCAGGAACATTGAGGACATTTTCTTCACATCATTTTCTTGTTAATAAAGCTTCAATGAGTTCTCATTGTCCAGATAATAAACTTTAGTCTCTAAACTTATTAGGAGTGTTCTTAGTTCCAGGTTTTCTTCCTTATTTTAACTCCCTGATCTATTTGTTGGTATACCTGTATTGATTATATTCTGAGATGTTATTTATAACTTTCTCTGGATGGAATGTCTTCTCATCTATTCTACAACTGAAATTACTTTGCTTTCAGGACTCAGACCAATAAATCTACTGATGCAGGAAGCCTATTTACAAGGGATCCCTCATGGTGCCGAAGTCCTAATATACTTACAGACTATTGCTCTGACCCATCTTGAGCCATTTACAGAAAGGTACTGTCTAGGAAGGGATAGGAAGGGTAAACAAAGGAGGAGGCTGCAATGCTTGATAAGAAATGTACTTATTATCTTGCCCATGTAATTGTAACCCCTCTGTACAGTATGTTCACAAAAAATAAAAATAAAAATTAAAAAAAATTGATAGGGCGAGGCACCCTTAAGAATCCTTTAACTGAGAACTCAGCAATAAGCACATGGGTAGGCAACATTTTAATGAGTTAAGGGTAAGAGATTTGGAACCAGATGTACCAGTGTTTCTGTTCAGGACCCACTGTCTACTGCGTGCATGTCTTTGTCTAAGTTACTTCACCTTCCTAGGGCCCACTCCCATCTAGAAATTAGAGATGATAATTTTCAGATTAATGAGAGAATTAAGTGAGGTGATATATATAAAATGTGAAACAGTGCATTACACTAATGAAAGTGTTTTTTATTTCCCTTTCTCTTTCTTTTGTGCTAGTGCTGGAGAGAGATTCCAGGAAATGACTTGGGACTGGAACTAGAAGGAGTTCCCCTGTTTTATCTAAATCCTTTCTTCTTCAGAACTGACTTTCACATGCTTTTCCTCCTTACAGATTTTCACCCTTTCCATTCCTGTATTTCTATCTATGGCTGAAGTTACACTCTTAAGAACTTCATAAACTTTACTCATTATTCAGAAACTCAGAAACTCCCTACTATGTGTCAGGCAACGTGTTAAGGCATTTTGTCCACTAGATAAAATGTGTTTAGTATCCTTGAGGAGACAAGGAAGTAGATACTCCAAAAACACATTTTATCTGGTGGATGCCTGGAAAGAGCAAAGGCCACGTCCATATCATCACAATTTGATCTAATTAGCATTTATGTGCCAGCAAGAGAATACAAAGAAACAAAATGCAGAGTCTGTTCTTGGCATTTATGTAATCTGCATTTTCCTTGCTATAATACTACTCTGATTGACATCTGTGGGCAAAAGCATTCTGTGCTGGGAACTTAACCACTATGTCAAGTGTGTGCTGTGTATATTTACTGATGTGCCATCACATGAAGTCTGTGGAGAGAAAAAATGAAATACAAACCAAAGGTGCAAGTCCTTGGAGAGGTGAAGCTTCCTCTGCCTCATAGAGATAGAAATTCAAAGGAGCAAAGAAATAACCTGGGGCAGGTTCCGTGCATCTGCGGCCAGTGACGTGTGGGCGGCAATCACACTGCCCATCTTTGGGTGAGCACCTGAGGGAGAGAATCCATTGACAAGACACATGGAGGAGCCGGTGTAGGGTACTAGGTTAAGTGCCCCCCTGAGTTTGGACCAATTACCAATAGTCTTGCGGAAGAGTACTGTGAGCCCACGGGCTCTATCTGACTGAACCTGAAAGCCAAGTTCAGATTTAGGGAACTTCTTTCCTCTGTGACTCCTGGTTGTTCTGCTCTGAAGCCTGGAAAATAGAGTGTCAGGACCTTTCTTCTCAGGATGGCACAGGGTTAGTGATTTAGGCAGGTTGGGTCATGTGTTTCAGACATTCGTCCCATAACCTCTTGGGACACCTAGGCAGAAAGAGTGTGTCTCCCCGGTGGAGATAGGAGCTAAATAAATCAAATGGGCTTCAGTGAACACCTTGAGGTCATTGCTTTCCCAAACCCTTCACCTGAAACAGAAAAAAGCTTTTACCTATGACTATGGGCAGATCAGACCAGAATGTGCTTCCATGGGGGGGAAAAGGAACAGTGCTATAAAGCATCACTCCTCATTTGACTTACGTGTTGGAATAAGCACCTCCAATAGCACAGTCACAGGGAGCACAGCCATGGAGATGGTCGCCTGGGCCCCAGGATCCAGCCTACAGAAAGAAACTGCTCATTGAGTCCAACTGTAAAGATCTCTGCTGTTCTGAAGTGTCATACTGAAACCACTACAGTGAGCCACACATCGAGACCCACCCTGCAGTAACCATCCTTGCCTGCACACTTGGGAATGGTCTCCATGGTCATAGTATTCCCATCTCCAGGGCTTTGGATGAAAGAGAACAGAAGGAAGGCCCATGCACGACTTCAAGAGGGACAAGATGGAAATCAATAATTCCTCAGACCACGCTGCTTTTTGCTCAAGCTGGGTCATTTGAGGCCTCTCTGGAAAAAATTCTTACCACCCTATTTACAATTGTTTTAATAAAACCATGGTTCCTTTACCACAGTAATGCCTGGAGATTTACTCATGCCACACTGAAATGGTGGAGTTGAAGAATCAGTTGAGCTGGTTCTAAGATAACCAAAGATGATCACAGTTCTGTAAAGACAGTTATTCACAAACCCGTTGTGAACAGGAGTGAGAGTTAGCTCTGTGGTTCAATGCTTTTCATTATTGCAACATCTTGACCTTTATGCAATATAAACAGCTGGTGAGACACAAACAACTACTTCTTAAAAACTCTGATAGCATTTACTATAAAATGCTCACAAGGATACTTCCCCAGGAAATTTTAATTTAGCATGTTCAGATAAAAAGCATGAGTTTAGTAGGCAAGAAATTCTCATTTGAAAAGGTCTGAAATGTTCATATTTTTTTGTTACCTTGGTAAGTTCTTGTCCAAGTTGTCTCAAAAGTTCTTTTTAAGTATTAAACACTGACATAATGAGTAGGAAACACAGTAAAGGATTTCTGATATTTCCCCCCTCCAAAACCAAACCTTGGTTTAAGAAAAAAACAAAAAACAAAAAAGTGAACTGAACTGCCTGTGTCAAGATGTGACATGGAAAGTCTTGTCCAGGACAAAGAATTCTTGCCTCGTCAGTCATTCAGCTATAAATGACTATGGTCCCTGGTGGCTGCTTGGGCTTGTCTAGGCTGGACAATCATCCTGAAGTGGCCCCTGCTCAGTTATTTTCTTCCTGCAAACATGACAGTCTGTGATGCATGCTTGACAATTAACCCCCTGGTAAACTCCAGCCTGAGTCTAACGTTTGCCTGGGGGTGGTCTGATTTGGTGTCTCCAGCAATCCTGTTATCCAGAAGTGTGTCCTTCTTTGTGCTGTACATTTATGACCCCTGAAACTGATGAGGGTGAGCTTTCTCTTTTTATAAAAAATGTTTAAATTACCTGACCTGTCTGGCACAGAGTCCCTACCTCCTTCTAATATGTTTTTCAGGAAAATGACTTAAAATATTAGCCCCGAAAGATTTCTTCATAGGCATATGTTTCTTATTTATCAGCCCCATTTCTTCAGACACATCAAGGTCACTGTTCTTTTATTAGGTTAAGTTTTTGTTTTTCTCTGTCTAAAATGTCATGGTGGGCTGCCAAGACTGGAGAACAAAGAAAAGATCTGAGCTTGAACTGCTCAATTGTATGACATATTTCTTATGGAGTAAAAATGGTTTATATTACTAATTTTAGAATATACATACTCATGTTTAATGATGCCTGAGAAAAATCCAAAAGTTCATTTCCCACAGGAATCTAGAATACATTTTTTGTTGTTGTTGTTATTGGTCGTGGGGCTTGAACTCTGGGCCTGAGCACTGTCCCTCAGCTCTTCAGCTCAAGGCAAGCGCTCTATCACTTGAGCTACAGCACCACTTCCGGTTTTCTGGTGGTTTATTGGAGATAAGAGTCTCATGGACTTTCTTGCCCAGGCTGGCTTTGAACTGTGATTCTCAGATCTGAGCCTCCTGAGTAGTTAGGATTACAGGCATTAGCCACTGGTGCCCAGCTTATAGAAGACATTTAAACCCAAGTTGTTACTGCTTGTTGATTTTTTTAAAGAGCTCATTTAAAATATTTTTAGGTAGAGGGTATTAAGAGGCAGACATGGTAAGAGGATATGTGGATAAACTAAAAGAAAGATTGTCTCATCTTGTTGTCGATGCCTGGCATTCTCAGGAGAACAATGGATAAAACCATTGACATCCCTGCTGGGTCAGTTCAGTCTGCTGGTAAATATTTAACAACTAGATCTCTACAGGAGCTAAGGGTAAGGATCAGGGTGGAGGCCGATGGACAGTGTACCAATTTCTATAGGATAAAGACTCTCACCATAGGACTAGTGAAATATCATAGAACAAGGAGTAGAATTAACAAGACCAAGGCCTTTCTGAGCATGACCACCAGAATTCATCATTGTATAAAAGGAAACTCGTAGACAAATACATACAGTGCATTCTTCACAGCGTGGCCCTGTGGTATAGGCCCGGCAAAAGCATTGGCCTGTATCCATATCACAGGTCGAAAATGGAAGACTCCCAAGGGGGTGACAGCCGCAGGCTAAAAACAGAACATATACAAATATTCTCATTTTTCATTTCTCCACTCTTGCGAATGTCTTTAACAGCTCACACTGAGCAAAATGAATGGCCACAAGAACACACAGCAGCCTGCTCTGCCAGGTTATTGTGTATAGTATGATACATGATTATCATACTACATTAACCCCACAGTGGCAATCCCCGGCCAGATACTTGCAAATTCTTATGTAGTTCTATTGGATGGCAATGGGGAGGAACCATGTCAGCACAAGCTGGAATGCTGACAGTTATTCCGAGTGCTTCCAGGCGGGTGATTCAGGGAATATCATGTTTATGACTCAGTTTCCAGCCATTATGGTTATCACTGACAGAAGCCTCTCTGGCAGATGTACACACCCCTCTCCCCCTCACATACATGTGCATGCTCTCTCTCTCTCTCTCTCTCTTTTTCTTTCTCTCTCTCTCCTCTCATTCTTACTGCTTCATTATTATTATTATTATTATTACTATTTTTTTACTTCATTCCTGTTTCTCCACCCATAGTCATTTCTCAGTCCTGCTTACAGTTGTGGAGACTCAAGAAGTTATGCAAGCTGTTATTTTCCCCTGCAGGAAAACTGGGTGTTCAAGAAAGCAAGCCAAATGGTCATCAGCTGATGGATAGGCCTGCCAAACCTGGTACATCCATCCAACGGAATGTTGTTTAGCCAACACACAAAAAATACAGATAAAGCAATACTTGCTATAACATGGGCAAACCTTGAAAACATTGTAAGTAAAAGAAGCCAATCAAAAAAGACCACATTTTACAATGCTTCCTTTTGTATGAAATGTCCACAATCAGCAGCTCTGTAGTGGTAGTGCCCTAGCAAGCACAAATGTGGGAGAGTAGGAAGGTAGTAGTTAAAATGTATGTGGTTTTTCTATTTTGGTAAATAAATATAACAAAACTTATTGTCTTCACCATTTTTCAGTGTGCTAAGTACATTCACATTGTTTTACAACTAGCTCTTCACCTTGCAAAACTGAAATAGTATACCATGAAACAACAGCTCCTCTTTTCTTCACCCACAGGCTTCATAGCCATCATTCTTTCTGTCTCTATGATTTAAATACTTTAAGTCTCTCCTATGAATGGAATTGCATAGTTTTGGTTCCCTTTGGCAACTGGCTTAATGTTCTTAAGGTTCATCCCTATTGTAGGATGGGTCAGAATTTCCTTCTTTTTTTAAGGCTAAGTAGTATTCCATTATCCCTCTATAGCGTGCATTACTTATCAACGTATCTATCAATGGACATTGGGTTACTTCCATGTTCTGGCTATTGTGAAAATACATATATCACTTCAAAAATCTGCTTGCAGTTCTTGTAGTTACATATCCAAAGTGGGGTTTGTGCTGAAGGATTAAAATGTTCTAAAACTGATGATGTTACACAACTTTTGATGTATTAAAAATAAATGAACTATACTCTTTAAATGATACTGTATGGCATGTTTGTTACATGCCAACAAAATGGTTACACACATATACCTACACACACACACACACACACACACACACACACAAACACACATACACACCAATGTTCAAACCATTCTCAGAGGACATCATGCTAATCAGTGAACCACAGAGAGGCCTACAGTGCTGAAAATTGCGATGGAAAACTATCTTGGCCATATAATTCATTACTGCGACATTTAATTTCACCATCAAACCTGAGAAGAGTATTTTTTTTGGGGGGGGGATCCGGTCATGGGCCTGAACTCTGGGCCTGGGCGCTGTCTCTCCGTTCTTCAGCTCAAGGCTAGCGCTCTACCACTTGAGCCACAGCACCACTTCCAGCTTTTTGTTTCTGCTTATGTGGTGCTGAGGAATCGAACCCAGGGCCTCAGGCATTACAGGCAAGCACTCTACCACTGAGTCAACTTCCTAGCCCTATAATAAATTTTTCTATAGACACCAAGTAGTTGTGGTAAGCCAGGCTGGCATCCTTTAGATAAAACTCCTATATTAATATGCTTAAAAAAAAGGTGTTTGCACTCATGGCCAGGGTGCTGTCTCTTAGCTTTTATGCTAAAGGTTGGTGCTATACTTGAGCCACATTTCCACTTTCAGCTTTTTGCTAGTTAACTGTAGATAAAAGTTTCATTAACATTTTTACCTAAGCTGGCTTCAAACCCTAATCCTCATATCAGCCTCCTGAGTAGTGAAGACTACAAACATGAGCCACTGGTGCCTGGTTTAGCAAGCTTTCAGTGTCCTTTCCTTTTATTTTAGTTAAAACTTCTTGGAAAAAAAGAAACTGACTATTCCCAGAAGTGTTTCTATTCCCTATTTTAACCTTCCAAGCATGCACTCCATGACCTTGAGTTGAGCATGCCCGGAAATGTATGTTTCCTTCTTGAATTATAACCTTACACCGACTATGTGCAGGAGTGTGCTCGCTAAAGTGCTTTTCCATATGAATAAAATCCCCTGCTTCCTTTGTTTCTGGAGGGCTCTGCTTTTGGGTTATCTCCAGTGCATTCCTTACCTGTTGCAGAGCAAATAGGAACTCATGATGCCTTTGTGCGTGCTCATTGACTTACACTCACTGAGAGGAGTGTATTCAGTTACCAGAGCCATTTTTCTAGAGGTTTCGCAACTTGGCGTTAAAATTCTTAGTATTTACTCCATTTGTTGCAGTGTGGGGGCGGGGGGGATGTGAGCGCCCTCTGCTGGCAAGTTATGATACATTCAGTATACCAAGGAGGAAAGTTGTCCACTAATTTCTCAAGTTAAGGGAGGTATTGAATGACTTAAAGCCTCAGAGGCCAGTCAGGACTTTTAGGGGTTTTGCAGGGAGTGAATTTTAGGGGCAGGGAGAGGGAGAGAGAGAGGGAAAAAGGAAGATGGGGGAAAGAAAGAGGAGGGGGGAAGGAAGAGAGGAGAAAGAGGAGAGGAGAGAGAGAGAAAGAAAGAAAGAAAAAAGAAAGAAAGAAAGAAAGAAAGAAAGAAAGAGCCCCACTGAACTGTAACATGCACCCACCCAGGGTGGTGGCCCAGCCTTGTGGACTTACGTCTGCAGCCCAAAGGGTCAGAGGCACTCAGGCCAAAGTAGCTGGGTTTGCACTGGTCACATTTGGCTCCTTCAACATTCTCCTTACACAGGCACTGGCCTGCCACAGATCCTAGGGAAGGATCAGAGTGGCTCACACAAATGCCACCAGACAGGGTCCCATCGGGGTCACATTCACAAGCTGGGGACACAGAAATGCATTGACTTAGTTAATTGCAAACTATGGGGAACTTTCATTATAAGCATAGCATTTTGCCCATTCTAGAACTATTAAGCTATGTTTAAATAATCATCAAATAAATTTGTACAAGTAGACTACTGGGCAAAGGGTTTCAGAAATGGCTCCCAGAGTAAGTTCAGATATATGTTGAGTAAGTTCAGATATATGTTGGATAATTCCATATATATACATGCATCTATCCAGACACTTTAGTCTGGAGGGGGGTCATCCTGACAAAGAGTTCTTCCTTATAGGCCATCAAGGACTACCTCACATAACTTCTCTTGTCTAATTCTGTCCTACCCTCAAACTATTCATACTATCAGCATTTTTTTCATATGGCATTCCTTATATAATTCCATATATTGTGTATATTTATATATACATATCTATGCATATATTATTCTAAAGTCAGAGGAAAACTACTGTTTAGAAAATGATTTTAAGGATTAGTTCTTTTGGGGATGATGAAAATGTCTTTGAACTCGGCAAATGTGATGGTTGCATGACACTGAACTAGTCAATTGTTCATTTTAAAATGGTGAATTTTATGTTATATGAATTTCAATGTAATAAGAAAAATAAAAAGACTAAAGGTGAAAATAAGGTCAAGAGAACTAAGGGTGTGATATGGTGATATTTGTCTCCCTGCAAACTGAAAGAAATCAGGTTAATGCCTAACCAACTCTCTGAAGCAAGGTTAAAAGATGTCTGTTCTTCATCACAGAAAAAGTATGTCTCCAAGGAAAGTACTATCATTCTTTTTTACTTTTCCTGGACAATCTACAAGAAAGAAAGGAAAAGAACAAGAAGACATATTCATGTCCTTGTTTTCTCTTTTGGAAATCTGGCAATAATGCAAAAACTTAAAGAAATTCTAGAAAAAAAGATAAGCAGGCACCCGTAGCACAGGATCAACAGAAGTATCAGCTTTTTTTTTTTAAAGTAGAAATGTAACTCATTAAGGAATATAATATGAAAAAGGATTCTGATAGTGTGAATAATTTGAGGGTATGGCAGGACTAGAGAAGATAAGTTACATGAGATAGATTTTGACATAGTGTAAGTAAGAACTCTGTCACTCAGGATGATTCTCATGACTACAGAGTCTGGGGAGACACAGACAGCACTTGTAGCTTTGGTCTAGAGGACCAGTGTGTTGGTAGCCATTACAAGGACCCGTCCTTCCTTTATTGTGCTGTTTCCAAGGGATTCTACTTTAAAGGGAGGCAATAAACATCAAAAATAAACATCTGGATCTTAAAGGACAATCTTTCCCACATTTGTACATGTTTACTTCAGATTAATAAACACAAGCTCCTCAAATTTAAGGTTATGTCTACAACCACTTAGGTTAGTGAGTTCAGTGGGAAAATCCAGTCTCATCAGTTGTTTGGTGTCGAAACAAATGCTTAGTTGTCTGACATAATCTTTCAAGTTTTGGCTGTTTGTTCTTGGATTGTGAGTGGTGATAAAAACATTAGGTTCTGTTTAGTTTGGAGGAAAATTCACAATTTCCTTCTAATTAAAGCCACTTGTTTCCAGAGAATAAAGGACAAAATAGATCATTTAATAAGTGGCCAAAAGGAAAAGCTCAAGTTTATTTGGGAGTCACATCCAAGGATCAGCACAGATTTCTAGATTATCAATTAATTATACACAGAAATACCCTTTGGGACAGAGTGATTAGAGAGTAACTCTACTTTGAATAACCCTATGTCTTAGCCTTTAGAAGGCCAATAAAACCAATTTAATCTTAGTAAACTTTTCTTATCAGTGGCTAAGTCTACCAGATCTTTGGTTTTGTTTGCATCATATGCAACTGTCTCAATCATAGAAGACTTAAAATTAGCCAATCTGTGCCTGGAATCCCTTTATGTAAATATTTAGGTTCAACCAAGGACAACTTAGAGAAAGGTTATATGAGAGTGCTAGTCAATCTTCTTGATACACATCATTTGTGTACATACAATCAACATGCGTTTAGGGGAACAGAAACTGGGGAGTCTCATGATGGAGATTTGTTATGAGGAAAAACTCCTTGTTTACAAAGAATGACTTCTTAATTTCAAATCAGGAGTGTTAACTTCCTCTTCTTGCTTTCTTTCTTTTTTCTAAAGTACCATCAATTTAATCTTAAAAACAAGATTCACTTGATATATTTAAATCATCTGGCTTATTAATCTTTAATTTCTTTTAAGACTCCTGGATTATGTTTTATAACATTGTAATTCCTTTTTCTACCCCAAAGAGCAATTTTCTTTTCTTTTCTGAGTACTTAACTATAAACATGAATAAAAGTTTAGGGGGATGTGATGTGTATGTGTACAATTCATGATCAAGATAAAAATTGTAGGACACTCAGGAAATTTCTCTAAACGTATGTTTTCTGAGAACTTAGTTCTTTGTATCAGTTTTGAGCAGGGTATAGATCCACAGGAAGCCCCACATACTCATGGTGTGGGTGGTAATTGGCACAGTCACCTAGAGTCAATTCTGCATTGGCTGATTAAGTTTAGAAACTGCATACTCCATGGTCCAGCATTTCCATCTGAGTTACCTTTCTTAGGGATAGTCTTTACACATGTGCACTAGCTCACAGATAGGAAATAGATCAATACATATTGCCATATTTATAGGAAGAAATTCTTGGCAGAAATTTAAATGAAGGAATTAGGGCTAACCAATAAGGACAAATCTCAGAAATAGAATGTTGAAATATCCAAGTTGCTGAATGATACATATAGCATACAAACCATTAATCCAAAGTCACTGTTGTCAAAAGTTTGACAATACGCCAATACATATTGTTTGTGATAAAAACATGTGTGCAAGTATGAAAACAAGCATGGTCATAATGATAAATATCAAGTCGTTGAGAGCGTTTGCTCCTATGAAGGAAGGAGGCAAAGGGGGAAGCTATGCCTGGGGTTCCATTAGTGCTTGTGGTGTTTACTTAGTAAAGAGAGTTGGAAAAGTTTCGATGAAACTGGTGGTATGTAAAAAGTGTTTATTATATGACTGTCTATTTTTTATGCTTGTAAAAGTTGAGATTAAACAGAAAAGCTTTTTGCTGGATGCTGGTGGCTCAAGTCTATAATTCTAACTACTCAGGAGGCTGAAATACGAGATCTGAGGATAGCAGTTTGAAGACAGAATGAGCAGAAAAGTCTGCAGGTCTCTTATCTCTAATTAACTAGCAAAATGCTGGACTGGAAGTGTGGTCAAGTGGTAGAGCATCAGCCTTGATCAAGAAAGCTGAGTACAAGTGAGAGGGTCTGAGTTCAAGCCCCACTACTGAAATAAACAAATAAATAATAAAGGTTTGAAGTCTTTTTTGGGGGGAGGGGCTGGTCTTGGGCCTGTATTTGGGACTGGGGTGCTGTTCCTTTTTAAAAAATATTCTCCCTCAAGTCTTGTGCTCTACCACTTGAGCCATAACTCCACTTCCACCCCCTGTTTTGGTAGTTAATTTGATATAAGTGTCTCATGGATTTTCCTGCTCAGGTTGGTATTGAACTGCAATCCTCAGATCTCAGCCTTCCGAGTAGCTAGGCATGAGCCACTGGCACTTGGCTTTAAGTCTTGTTCTTTAAAGAAGATGAGATCTTACCTCATTTATCTTAGAGCAAAATTGAAAAATAGAATTACCTCAGCCAGTGACATGTTTTAGCCAATATCACTGTGTGGTTACTTTCTTGATTTGAGTTCCAGTGTTACCAACATGCCTGTGGCATCTCCTAAAGCTGCCAGCTCCTCCTGGTTGGATCCATAATAAAGTTCTGATTCACTGGTATGGCCTAGGTTACACAATTCTCAGGCCTGACTTGGATTATTTGGGTCAGCTTGTTTGGAGGTAGAACTGAAGTAGTCTTACCTCCTCACTCCCCATAAGGTAGTCTGAATCCCCTGCTAAGCAGAGTTGGGGCAGGCAATCCCAAAGGGGCCAGATGAGAATTTGTGGAGACAAATGCAAAGGACTGGGCAAGGGGAGGAACTCACGGAGGCATGCATAGGGATCCGAGATGGCCTTGAAGGGGTCCCTGTAGAAGAGGGGTCTGCAGCGCTCGCAGTGCTGGCCCTCGGTGTGATGCTGGCAGTCCTCACACACGCCTCCACTGAGGCCACCACTGGCCAGGTATGCGGTCATGTCAAAGTGACAGCGCTCCGAGTGGCCATTACAGCTGCATGCTGAGAAGGGAAATGGAAAACGCCCGAGAGACTTTCAGAGGCTGCGGTGTCCTACATGCTCACGCTCAGCCTCCAAGGTCTCAGCCCCTGCTCCTCTTCATCCACATCCAAGCGCACAAAGGCCAAAGCAGGTCTGTCTAGCATTCTGATTCTCCTCATGTGCTGTCATAAAGAGTGTTCCCATGATACTCAATACATACTTTTAAAAATCACACAAACAGAAAGAAATCATTCAGGCAATCTGGAAACCATAGGGTATGTTATGGTGTTCAGTGAAGAATATTCATGCTTTGTAAAATCTGAATTCTATTTATTTATTTATTTTTTAGTCATGGGGCTTGAACCTGAGTTCAAGCTTGAGTGCTGTCCCTGAGCTTTTTTGCTCAAGACTAGTGCTCTACCACTTTGAGCCACAGCAATATTCCAGTTTTCTGGTGGTGAATTGGAGATAAGACTCTCATGAACTTTTCTGCCCATACTAACTTTGAACCGCAATCCTTTGATCTTAGCCTCCTGGGTAGCTAGGATTATAGGTGTTAGCCATATAGCCTGAGCCACCAACACCAGGCTTTTTTTTTTTCTTTTTCTTTCTTTCTTTTTTTTACTTAAATGTTCTATACGCATTGGGATTTGTACATAAGATGTTGGAGTAGAGCCCAGTCAGTTTCTGTGCTTCTGCAAGGACAGAGGGCTAAAAAGGTGGTTACAGGCCACTTTTCTCTCATGTGAGGCTCACTAAGATGACTAGAAGGCCTCAGAGTTGTTGGGAGAAATTTGTTTATCTTTGTTGTAAAGTCTGTGCTATGTCCCACAACCCACCCCACTGTAAACAGTCTGAGTTTGGCCATGTTTTGCTGGATTTGTGTACTCTGTCACAGCTAGGTTCTTTTCATTAGAGCTCTTCTAGGGACTTTTCATTCCTTCAAGTCTCATTTTACCAAAACCTGGGAAAAGAAACTGAATAAGAAGATTGTGTGGAAGTTCATAAAAATTCAGAGGCAGCTAAGCTGTCACTGCAAACTAAAATACCTTATTAACCAAAATATTTCATTAAACTATGCTAGTCCAAGCCAGATGCTTGTAGCTCTTGCATATAAACCTAGATATTCAAGAGGCTGAGATCTGAGAATATCAGATCTCAGAAAAGTTCGTGAGACTCATATTCAATTAACCAGCAAAATGCTAGAAGTGGAATTGTGGTTCAAGTGGAAGAGCAAAAACCTTGAGCCATAAAAAGCTAAGAGAGAATACTTTGACCCTAAATTAAAGCTACAGTATTGGCACAAAGACAAAAAGCCTAACAACAAATTAATTCCTGGACCTCGTTTTTTCCTATCATCTTTCTTATGGATATAAAGTCATTTTCTGGAACATCTTATTACCAAACCTAGACTTGCTTGCCCTCAGCAATTACATACAACTCCGCCCCATTATCTAAAAATGTGCTGCATAGCATGCACACTAGTTATCTTAATTTTTTTGGGGGGGGGTGTCAGTTTGAGAAGTTGGTGATTCTTGTACATGAGGCCCTTGGAGCAATTAAGATATCACACAAGTGCAGCAGGGAGCCACAGCTCCATTTCTTCGGCTGCCTGCACCCCACAGAAGTGAAATACATGTGCTTCAAAATAAGAGAAGAGAACACACTTTTCTATTCAAGAACTTATTTTCACCCACCTCTGCAAGCGCTGTCCTGAGCACCCACAGCTGGCCTCCAAGGAGCATCCTGGAAGAAGTCCTTACATCGCTCACAGTTGGGGCCATCTGTATTGTGCTGACAGACACAGTGCCCATGAACCTGCAATCATGAATGAACAGAGTTAGAATAGGGCTTTTCTTTGTGTGTGTGCATGCATGCGTGTGCGTGCATGTGCATGTGTGTGTGTGTGTGTGTGTGTGTGTGTGTGTGTGTGTGTGTATGAACTCAGGGCCTAGCATGACACTTTTGCTTTTTTTTTTTTCTGCTCAAAGATGGTACGCTACCACTTGAGCCTTACCTCTACTTTCAGCATTTTTCTGGTTAACTGGAAATTTGAACCACAATCATCAGAGCTCAGCCTCTCAAATACCTAGGATTCCAGGTGTGAGCCCTCAGCATCTGGCTAAACAGGGCTTGTCTGTACATGGAAAATGAATTCCCAGGTCATGGTCCCTCTGTGGCTTTTAGTTCCCTATGTGTTAGTGACAATACCAACCTGACTATATTCAATTATGTGCTTCACTAGTTTATAAGATTTAATAATTTCCAGAAGTATAATCAATATTTAGAGTAAATTTTGTGGGTATGCTTTTCTAAATTCTTGTTTCAGGACAGCATAAGGAACAAGATGTGAGGAGTGAGTGTGTTTTTGGAGAAGGGAAAATAAGGAGTTAGAAAAGAGAAAGAAGCTACAGAAAGACATGATTCCCTCAGGCTTTCACAAAATGCTTAAAAATGTTCAGAGAGATGTAGAGGTGGCTGTGTGGGAAGGTATCATGTTCTCTGGAGACTGAGACAACTGAACCTAATAAGTAAATCTGTTTAGTAGACATACCCCTTAGGATTCAGCACAAGTGTACAGTTCGTGGGCTCGAGTATGACTCAGTGGTAGAACATGAGCATAGAATGTTTGAAGCCCTGGGTTCAATTCCCTGAACTGTAGAAACAAGAAGACAACAACAAAAGATACACTCTAAGAACAAGAGATCTACAACCCTGACAGCTGTTCAGAGCAGAAGAGTATCACAGGGCTTGACCATTTTTATAATATTAGGTGTCATTGAAACATTCTAACTTTGAATAGAGGGTCGCATCCCCTACAAATTTTCCATATTTTTTTGTATGTGTGAAAGAATGAATGTGAAATTAGAGTTCATTCCTATCAAATCTGTGTGTCCTAAAAAATAAATAAACAAAAAATAAGCAAGGTAGGTTCTCTTAAAGCCACACATGATAAATTCTGCTCTTGAGTTCAGTGATGCCCACAGGTGACAGAATTCACAAGGACTATGGACAGAGGAATGAGCTGGTAGGGCGGGAGGGGGTCCCGGGAAGGTGGAGATTCACTGCTACTGGCCCCATGCAAAACTGGGCACTCAGATTTATTGTTCTCCATATAGATTTCTGGTCAGCAATCCATATCAGAACAATGAAAGGAAGGAAGGAGAGACAGTTTGCAAGTTTGGCTAATAACTTACCACTGCTGTGGAGCTGAAAATGTCTCCCTGCACCTGCTGTAAAGGTTCACACTTATTTGCATGGCCATTGCAAAAACAGCTTCCCCGAACGATCATCTCATAGAGTGCATAGTAGTATTTATCAAGGGAATCATTTTGTTGCCTTCCAAGTAAAGTATCCCCAAGGGTGTGGAGTTTGGTAAAGTTTATCCTCAGGTTTGTTAATGTTACAAGGTCTTGAAAAAGGAAAACAAAATGAATCAAAGTGCATTTAAGTTCAAGTTTTTCTGCTTGACTGTTGTCTCCTTAGCACACCACAGGAAGGAAATGACAAGGTATCCTCCTAACATAAAATTTAAAGAAAACTTATGAACTATGTAACAGATTCATACCTTGAATTTGGGGGCTGTAAGGGTTTTCTATTTCAAAACTAGGGTCCAAAACTTTTAAAACAACCTGCAAGACAAACAATATAGGTGAACTTATTATGGTAGCCCAAATGTAACTGTCTAATTGCTTAAGGAAGAAATCTTGATCTTGCATGAAGATTGAGCCATTGGCTCCCAGTTAATATGTCGATTATTATTTGAGTGACTATATGAATAAAGGACCAGATACAGAGATGAATGCATAGGATTGAGCAGTCACAGGTGGATTTGGTACATATGTGTCCATATCAGAAGTGGAATAGCACTGCTGAAGAGAACTATGAACTGGATTAGGATGGAGTGATGGGTAGTTCAGCAAGCCACTGTGAATTTGGGCCTGGCAGGGAATTCTGAAGCTGTCTTATGCTACCAAATCTCTCTGCTCTCTCTGATAAGATAGGTACTCTCCAACCCCACTGCTACCCTGACCTTGTGCTAGTTGTTACCAGCTTTGTGTAGAGAGACATTCCTAGATCCCACCTAGTTTCCCTAGCGATTCCAGAATTACAATAATGAGACAGTTAACTCAGGAATGTGACCAGCTTTGTTCTTTTCTTTCTTCCTCTAGGTGCCCAGAACTACACCTGGCCAGTATAGACCGAACTGTTCACTGTCAGCTGTTAACCCTTGTGTGGATTGCTTCTGCTTGGATATTTATTGTCTACTATTCAGGATTCATTTCAATTTAGGCATTTTCATTTTAAGAAAAAAATAAGATTACATTATGGTTGAATAAACATGACTTAAGCTTTCTCTTATATATATATATATATATATATATATATATATATATATATATAAGTATACACACACACACACACACACACACACACATTAAAGTGTTTATAAGGAAAGAAATCCAAGGGAAGGAAGGTTACCTCGCCTCCAGTTGAGGGCTCGACATCTGAATATCTGGAGTCACAGACAAGGTCTCCCACTTTCTGGGCCTGGCCAGCAGTGATGCCAGGAAAAGAAATAGCACAGTCTTTTGCAAAATATTTGAGCACTTTCCAGGTGTGTCCATAGTTGGTGGAACGCTCTACTAACATTGCAGCAGGTCGAAAAGTCTGAAAATAATGTCCCCAACGCATAGTTTATCAATCATTTGTTTGAACATTTTTGTCTTCTATTTCCATTTTATCAAACCTTGTATTCTACAGCAGACACAGCTAGATCTTGTTCCAACAAATGGGCAACTATTTATGCCCTCAGAATCAAGTTACATTTTGAAAAGATTTATGACTGTGTAATTAGTAAGAAAAGTAATACATACATTAAAAAAATGCCAATGTCATTAGTATTTTACAATAATTTTCTTTGGTTTTCTTTGCTGAGAATGCTTTTCCTTAGGCAAATTTACAGATCTTATGAAACCCATAACATTTATTGTGATTCCCTAAAGTGGATTTAGCTTCTTCAACTAAGTAACCCCAGGATTTTAATTATATCTGTATTACTGCACATTTCCTTTTGTACTACAACTTTCTTTTTTTGTTTATACTTTAAAATACTTATTCTATTTATATGTCTGAGTTTGCAACGAAATGGTGAGTTTTGGGGGGACAAAGACTGCTGACCTTTTTTCATTACTTTTAAATTTTATCTTTAAAAAAATAATTACCCAAATTAGTGACAAGCCTGAGATCAAGGTTAGAATTTTGATGATTATGAAAAACTTTACTATATAACTTGTGTTGGCATCTACCTAACCTTAATACTCATAATTTCTTTTTCTAAAAATTTTAAATTATTACTGTGAAAATACCATACAGAGGAGTTACAATTATATGGACAAGATAGTGAGTACATTTCTTTCTCTCTTTTTTTTTGGGGGGGGGGTCCGGTCATTGGGCCTGAACTCTGAGCCTGGGCGCTGTCCCTCAGCTCTTCAGCTCAAGGATAGCGCTCTACCACTTCAGCCACAGCGCCACTTCTGTTTTTTTTTTTCTTTTTGCTTATGTGGTGCTGAGAATTCGAACCCAGGGCCTCAGGCATGCAAGGCAAGTGCTCTACCACTGAGCCACTTTCCCAACCCTAGTGAGTACATTTCTAATCAAGCATTGCTGCTACCTCCTTTGTTTCCTCATACCATCCCTTCCGCTCTCCACCCACACTCCCACACCCTCCCTACCACCCCATCTCCCTACCCCCGAAGCTATAAAGTTCGTTTTTCTACATAACCTCTTGTACATCTCATTTATGTAATGGGTCCACCTGTATCCCTATTTAAACAGCTTGTTTTTTTCCCTTCCCCTCCACAAATTATATCAACATCAAATACAGTGAAAGCAGGGCTTATACCCTGGGGGAGGTACATACAAAGCAACAAAGAAACCATCTTATAAATATGTTGGAAACAATCACAAGAAAGAAAAAAAAAAACCCATTTGAACCCTTATCTTAGGGTTCATTTCACCTAACATCAACTTATCTGACCGTTTTTGCTTGTCTCATACATATACTAGCTATTGCAAATAAAGGAAACCATGGGACCTATGTTTCTTTGGGCCTGGCTTACTTCACTTAATATAATTTTTTCCAAGTCTTTCCATTTCCTAACAAATGGGGCAATGTCATTCTTTCTGATGGAGGCATAGAATTCCATTGCGTGTATATATATATATATATATATACCACATTTTCTTGATCCATTTATCTACTGAGAGGCATCTGGGTTGGTTCCATGTCTTAGCTATCATAAATAATGCTGCAGTAAACATAGTTGTGCTGGTAACTTTAGTATGGTCTTGTTTGTGATCATTTGAGTAAATGCCCAAAAGTGGGATTGCTGGGACATAGGGGAGCTCTATATGGATTCTTTTGAGGAACCTCCATACTACTTTCCAAAGTGGTTGACAAAGTTTACACTCCCACCAACAATGCAGTAGGGTTCCCTTCTGTCCATATCCCCTCCAACATCTTTTGTTTTTAGAGTTCTTGATTATAGCCATTCTAACTGGGGTGAGGTGGTATTTCAATGTTGTTTTGATTTGCATTTCTTTTATGGCTAGGGAGGTTGAGCATTTCTTCATGTGTCTATTGACCATCCTTTTTTCCTCTTCAGAGAAGTTTCCCTTTAAGTCTTTAGCCCATTTATTTATTGGGCAGTTGTTTCTTTGAGGATTTGTTGTTGCGCAATTTAAGTTTTTGAATACTCATAATTTCTCTTCTTCTTTTGAACACAATCTTTCCCTTCCAAGTTTCTCTCCCCTTTTCCTGAAAATTATCTCTCAAAATCTGTGGCCTCTATTACTCTAGTATATAGACTTTTCCTATTTTACTTTTTTCTAAGATTTTTTCTCATTACTATACAGTCATTAATTAATAAGCAATGTTCATTTAAAAAATTATTTAAGAACAAAATCCAGATGATAAAACTTGAATCTAGACTTATTTTGGCTTCTGAGGTCTATAATGAAGCCAGGAAGTAAGTGAAGTTGCAGGTTAGCATTGAGCACTGATGGAATAGAGAAGGAAACTGCAGGCCTGTCCAACTATACCTTGAAGGTCAGTATAAGGTGGCTGAACTGAAATAGTGTCTCTAGGTCCAATCTGATGCTGACATGATCAAGACCTAAAGGGGGAAAAAAGAATGATTTCAGAGATCTCTGCTTATCATGTTAACTGCCCCCCTGTTGCTTGTCTATAATAAAATCCCATGGATGTCACCTGGCTGGTGGCTGACATTCT
Organism: Dipodomys ordii; assembly: GCF_000151885.1. NCBI lineage: Eukaryota > Metazoa > Chordata > Mammalia > Rodentia > Heteromyidae > Dipodomys > Dipodomys ordii. Next base: position 12,162,271 of record NW_012267288.1, on the reverse strand, counting down.
TCCCCAGTCTGTGACCTGGTGTCCAGGTCTCTCCATGTCCAGGAGATCTAGGTGACAGCAGCATAGGTTTTACCCTGTCTAAAATTCACATTTTGGTGACAAGACAAGATGGCCACTATGCGGCAGTATTGCAAATTCCCATGGGAGTTCTGGACCATTTCCCATAGGCGGCAAGAGGTTGTATTTGCTGGTACTCAAAATAGGAGCCAGCAAGCCGGAGCGTGATAAAAGTCAACACACCCTTTATTCCCAACTCCCAGCTCCAGACAGTCAGTTCAGTTAGATTGTTTTTGTTAATTGGAATAAGCTACATCTTGGAATATTCCTCTTAAAGTGAGGATCTGTGGCTCCCCTATTACTGAGGAGATGGGAATAATCCTGCCAGGACTTTTTGCATTGTGATCCATCTCTAGAACAATGTGGGCATCTGGCCCCACCCAGACACAACAGAAGCCCACCTATTTCCAGAACAGCGTGGCTCAAGAGAAGTGGAACATGAGTTATACATGAAATTAAGGATTGTCTAAAAAGTACACTTAATAAAGAAAAAGAAAGCAATATATAAAAATTATCATTACAACATATAATCAGTATTGTAAAAATTAGCAATGCTTTTTTATCCATTTTTTGCCCCCAGCATTTAGACATCTGGGTTGCATTTCCACAGACAGAATAGCCATGTGCAGATAAGGGTCCTACTGGATGTGTGGCTCTAGACAAAAGAGGCTGGACCATTGTGAGTGGGAGTTTGATTTAGAGTTCTAGGACACATGGGTAGGAGAAGCACCTGCTGAACCATAGCCACATTTTAAACTCTGAATCCAAGACTCTGACCCTCACTAGGAGGAGATCTATTTCCCCTTTCTAACTGAGAACTCTCCTTCTATGCAATTACCCTCAGCAAAATGTTGGACATTATACCTAACAGCTGTTAAACCAACTGATACTACTCATCAATGACAACAGGGGAGGATGGCAAACCTCACCTCACATTCATTAAGGAGAGTCCAACAAGACATAACTAGGATCCAAAATGAAATGGTGTTCAGTAGATGTCAGTCGTGCAGTTGTCAAATGGATGAAGTAGAAAGACACCATCACAAGAGGATTGTCCTACATATCTTATACAGTATAAATATCCCCACACTTTGGTCTTAATGGTCTAGAGTTTCTCTCTCTCTCTTCTCTCTCTCTCTCTCTCTTTTAGGTCTAGAGTTCTCTAAAAAATGTGTTTAGAAGTCTAAAGAGCCCAACATGCAACATAGAGAATATGAATGGAATAAGTGTGTGCCCAAGGAAAACAAACTAGTAAGTGAGAAGGACCCTTATGGGGAGGCCCAGTGTGGATAACTATGTTTTGTAGAACAGTATGTGGGAAAGTCTCCATTAGGAGGCCTATTATGGATGATCCATTAGGAGGCCTACTATGGATGAATATGTTTTGGTATGGACAGGGATACTCTCCCATTAGGCCTACACTTAACCATGGGCCACTGTGTCACTTCAAATCATGCACACTGAAGGGTATAAAATCAGGAAGGATATAGCTAATTACAAGTAGCCAATTATCCTTTAGTTCACTCTTTTTGTTTTGTTTTTCTTTCTTTCTCTTCCCCTCCCTCCCTCCCTCCCTCCCTCCCTCCCTCCTTCCTTCCTTCCTCTCTCTTTCTTTTCTTTTGTTTCTTCTTTTGTATGTCAATGAACCTAGGGTTGGACTCTGTCCCTTAGTTTTTTTGCTCAAAGCTGATGCTCTACCACTTGAGTCACAGCTCGTGGTTAATTGGAAATAAGAGTCTCATGGACCGTTCCCACCCAGGCTGGCTTTGAACTGCAATCCTTAGATCTCAGCCTCCTGAGTAGCTAGAATTACAGGCTTGAGCCACTGGCACCCAGCTTTTTAGTTCAAATTTTATATTAAGACCTTTGGCTCACAGGGAGAAGTAGTGTTCTTTCTCTCTGTTCCTTGTGTGTCAAAGAAGGAAGAGCACTTAGTACTCATCTTTAAACTTCTGACTTTATTCAATTTACGGCAGTAGAGGTTTCTATGAGGATTAATTTTTCCCAAGAACTAAAAGATACAGAGGCATTTTTCTTTCCCCACATGGAAAAACTAAAACAGAGTTATTTGCTTAAGATACATTTTGATTTCTCTAAAGGAAAATATTCTTTCTTAAAATGGAAATAAATTCAGTTCTTATAAGATGTTCCACATTTTTGGTGGATAACATCTTGCTGTGACATTGTTAAGACCACACAAGGAGAAGGGAGTCTTGTTAAAATATGAATAAAAGAATGGAAAGCAATTTAATCATACCATTTTCAGATTGCCACCATGTCTTTTCTCTGTGTGGTTCAAAACTTGGAATTACGTTCTCAATAGTGTGGCTGTTGGGCTGGGTGTGCGGATTATATGGAAGTCGAGAGTCACAGATGAAGCATTTGTGTTCCCCCTGGAAAACATCACCATCAAAATTAAAAATAAAGGTTGCTCTGAATTTAAAAACAAGCTGTTCTCACTGTATCTGTTCTTCAATCTGGCTAAAAATAAAAAGCAGAGGAAATAACAACACATCACTTTTTTCCATCAACAGGTGCTTAAATACAATAAGAAATTAAACTATGATCTAGAAATTTACAAATTCATGAAAGTTCAAATTTATATGGAACTATTTTTTCTCTACTATAACAGGCAGATAATCTGGATGTTATTTTATATTGCATAAAAATATTGAAGGTGGGCTTTGTGAGCTAGAATTAACTTCTTTTGGTCAAAAAAGGAGTATTTGGCAAATGAATGAAATTTTCCTGTCATAGTGTAGACTTCTATTAAGCTCACAACAAAGAGGCCCACTCTCTTGACCTGCAGACTAGAAGGTCATATTGGTGATTGGAGCTAGTTTTGCTTAGGGTGGCTTTTCAAAAGTCACAAGACCAAAGCCCTAGCCTTTAAGCTTGTTTCATTAGTGTGTCCATTGTACCTGCACTGAAACTCCTAGTGGGCTTTCCAAAGGACTGTCCATGGCCTGCCCAGTGGGACCCAGAAAGAGATTTTTTTCAAAGCTTCTGGGAAGTACTTGTTGTTCATTAGCAACCTTTGGTGACAGAAATTGCCTGCAGCAGCATGGGTCCTCAGCTGCAGGTACTAGATAAACATCATCATGTGGATGTCCTTCATATGTCTTCCAGACCCCAGCACTGTCTAACCCAGGCCACATTTTCACATCTACTTCCAGTAGTCATTCTGTTCTAACCACACTAGCTTCCAGGCCCTTGCTCTTCCCCCAGCACACAAAAACACATTGGTTGTAGCACCTCAGTACAAGCTATTCTTCCTCCAAAATGTTTGGATCTCTTGGTCTCTCCCTTCTTTCTTGTCTTTCCTAAAATAGAATTATCTCCCTATTCCACCTGCACTATTTGTCAGTCTGAAATATTTGGGGGTTTTAAAAAACCCTAAATTTTAAGCTTTCTGCCACTCTTTGGATAAAATTAGCCTTTACTTTTATATTTTGACTGGCTATTTTGGGTGGTCTAACTTTGACATAGAAGGATACCAGTTTCTAATTATTGCCAGACTATATTGGCTCTTGACAACAGTGAGCAAATGTCAGAGGAAACAGAATAAGCTGGGCAAGGGTAGTGTCAGAAAGTGTCTGATGTTAGCATTGAGAATGACTTCTTTGTCCAGTGGACTCGGACTTGGATAAGTCAGCTGCAGGGCTATCCATCCTACCTAGCTGAGAGCTGAGCCAAACTTGCACCTTGGGATTTCCTTCTACTTGTAGAGCATTTACTTCCTTACATAAATACGTCCCACACTCAGAACAGTCCTAAGCACCCAGGTGTTGTCTCTATTTATAACCATCATCTTTTACTAGACACCATTAGAATACAATGCATTTCCCAGAGACCTAAAAGCTTGCCTTAAATAAACAATACATGGAAAAGCCTGGGCCCCTAACATTAGGCGTATGTCCAACTTCCTTCCTGCACATCCTCTTATTGAAGGGGTGGATTAGATGGCCTCAGCGTTTTCGGCAGGTATGACGCAAAGATGACCTTAGATGCTTGCTCTGTTGACAGTACACAGGGAGAAAGTGTCCTGAAATGCCACTGGTACTTTAATAAAAACTTGTCTTTAAGGGGGTCAAAGGCACAAAAATGTCATTGCTTTGGAATTTATGGTTTGGAAGCAATACAGTTTTCAAGTGCTATCATAAGGTTAGTTGTACAATCCATCCATTCTATTTTGTTTTTGCTTGAACTCAGGGCCTAGGCCCTCACTGTTTCTTGGCTTCTTTGCTCAAAGTTGGTACTAAAACCACAGCTCCACTTCTGGCTTTTTGGTGGTTAACTGTAGGTAAGTGTCTCATGAACTTTCCTGCCAGAGTTGGCTTTGAACTGCAAGGCTCACATCTCATTTGTGTGAATAGCTAGGATTACAGGTATGATCCAATGACACTTGGCTCTACCCAGAGTTCTATACCTTCTCTACCTACCTAAGATGGGCTCTCACTCTGCACAAAGCCTCTTGGGTTTTTAATCTTTATTGAAGAGGTTGATTCTGCTCAGCTGTGTGGGAATAACAACACTGGCAGCCAAGTAGACAATTAGATTTTACAGATTCAAAGATTAAACAAAAAAGTTATTTTTCTGTCTAATTTTGAAGGTAACAGAAAACAGAAATAAGAGAGGTCTTCTATGTTTTCTGAATAGTTAAGGTTTTCTAGACTTTGAATTACGTTGTGCCAGTCCAGGGAGAAGGATGCTCTCCTTCTGTCAAGCTGTGAGAGGCCCCAGGCCCACAAGAAAAAATGGATATCACTGATCAAATAATATCCCAACAAGTTGGAAGGGTGAACAGATGCCACAGTGGTACTCATTAGACACTATGTGGAAAATGAACTGTACAACTTGTGGGTGGGGATGGAAGAGCAAAACTGGGAGAGAGCGAGGGAAAGGTTGGCATTGTCCCCAAAGGAAATGTATTCATTTTTGGGCTTATGTAACAGTAACCCCTCTACACATTACTTTTATAATAGCAATAAAAATACTTTAAAAAATAATGTTCCAACAAGTAAAGGGAACCAACACACCTCTAGGTAGCTGAGAATGCAGTACTTTTGGGCTTCTTTCAGCCCACAGGTAGACGATGCAGTAAGCTGTGCACTACGTCCCACAAGGAGATTGCCGGGGCTCGGTCGGCAGGCACCTCTGCCACATTCATCTTCTGCTTTCCAGCCACTCAGCCACCCTTGAACACACAGAAACAGCATGTAAAGTAGCCCCAGAACTTCACAAAGCCTCAAGAAGTAAGATTAAGCTGGTTTATTTACTTAAATTTTTTTTTTCACTACTGAGATTTGAATTCAGGGTCTTGGCACTTACTGGCAGGCAGTGTACCACCTGAGCCAAGTTTCTATCTTATTTGCTCTTAAAACTGGTTCTGTGGATCTTTAAGCCCTTGGTTCTAGAGGTTGCTGGTACTTCAGCCTGATGGGACAACTCAACCTTGGAGATCACCCCTCTCCCCACATGGAACAATGAATGACTGGTACAGCATTCAGAAGACTGGCACCATTGAGTTGGGCTGAAATCAACTCCATGGTGCCATTCTTGTTCAGCCTTTCCTCTTGGCATCTGGTGGGAGCTGGACTCTCGTGTTGATCACAGCCAATGTCCATCAACCTCCATCTCTCATTCCTGAGAGCACTATCAATAAATCACATGCACAGCTCTGCTTTGAAGAAACTGATCTGAGACAAACTCCATGCCCTGGGAATTCTTTGTGTGTCATTTAGGGAAAACAAGGAAGAAGAAGAATACATAGTTTTAAGGAAGGAGAATCCTAACCCTGTCTGTACACTTGTTGTTCAAACCCATATGGAAGAAATAGGAAGATTTAAGAAATCTTGGGGAACATAACCTCCTAAAATATGAAAATTCATTTGAACCCTTTTATAACTTGTATTGTTTGGTTTAGATACTGTGGGAGAATTCAAGATCCTTGCGGAGAAAGTGAGAGATGAGTAGGTATGCCAAACTCAGCCCATTTTAATTCCTGCTGTTGAACAGACTTGTCCTGACCTGAAGGGATCTGGATTCAAGTAAGGTAGGACTATTATAGGAACTGCACTACCCAAAGACAATCTCACTTCCCAAAAGCTACTTTTAAAATTTGTCTTGCTTTAAATGTTATGTTCTGGAGAAATAAGCATTATATCTTAGTTCAGTTCAATACATTCAGAAACACCTATCTTTAATCCAAGTCTGTAGTTTGAATAAACCACATTATACAATTAATATATACTAACAAAATGTAGAATTTTTATACCTAATGCCATTCAGAAGGCAAAGTTAGGACCATTCATCATATAGAAAATTATATGAAGAAAAAATTGAAAGTGCATTAAAATTTCACTTTACTATTGTTAAATAGAGTCAGTAATCATAGCAAATGATAGAAAACATAATTGAGTCCAACGTATCAGATAGCAAAGGGGTAAAAGAGAATGTAAGTGGTTTAGAAGCCAGTTGCTATTGATGGGAAATGTCCAACTATAGCGCAGCTGTTTCTTCATCTGAAATAAAAAAAATGATAGTGAAGAACCACAAGCTCTATGCAGAAGATCTGGTGAGAAGACAGGGTGAGAGTTATCAATGCAGCCAAACATGTCTCTTAATTGAGACAGAGGAAGAAAATGTCACCAATAAATCCCTTTGGTATCAAGACACCTAGACTAACCTGAGCCACAATTCTAACATCATGTATTGCCAAAATAGTTTTTAACTTTCTAATTTAGTAAGACACTAAATTAGAAAATATTGCTTCACTAGACTCTAAAATAGAATCAAGCTTAGCTTATGGAGCAACTGAGAAGGCAGAGGTTGGTATATGTGTAGATATAGGTAGGCATATCTAATGACATCTTTGCATGCTTATTTAACATTGGGCAAAGATATAGAAAACCTTTAAATTTTCTAATATGTGATCAAAGATCCCAACATTGTTTGCTGAATGGTATTAAGTGGAATAATTACTGTGTCTCATTCTATTCAAATTATAGATCTGGGCTAATGATAAATGCCTTTAAAATGTGCTGAAATGAATTTGAGATCAACAGAACAAAAAAGGATGCCCAGGACCAAAAAAAAAAAAAAAGGAGGAGGAGGAGGGGGGAGCTAATGTATCCTATCTCCCTTTCTTGGATATTTACAATGGACATCAGTGTATTAAATTACTTAGAAATGTTTATGTAAGCATCTATCTACCAAATGTGGGAACTTTAATTCAACCCCCAGTACCACAAGAAAGAAAGAAAATGAAAAAGAGAACATTTCTATAAAAAAGAATCCATAAAAGCAAACTTTTTAAAAGTTATTTGAACTAACACTCTTCAAATTTATTTTATGGAAGACATCTTTTTTTAAAAAAATCCAGTTCAGATTAATATTATATTCAGCACAAGAAATCAACACAAGAAAAACAGTTGGAAATGCTAAAGTTATTTTAGTTTCTTCTGGTCTAGAAATGCTTTAATTTTGGAAGTGGGGATTACTATGTCTCAGAGACTGGATTTCAGAAATTGATTTAAGAGGTAAATGAGTTAGAATGAAATTCACTCTGGAACATTTCATAAATTATCTACAGAGTATAACATATATGGAGCTATAAACACAAGTCTTAACACAATGTTTGACAGCCATCAAGTTAGCTAAAGGAAAGAGACAAAAGAAAATCTATGTGGAACCAGACGGGCATATGAGTAATTCTAAGACAACTGTCAAATCTCCCTCCATGCAAGTGGTGTGGGGAAGTTCTTTCCTGTGGAGTTTGCCCTATTAGGTTATGTATTATATATATATATATATTTGTAAGCAATAACATTAATAGGTTGAAAAGTTTGAATAAAAGAAAGTAGAATATTAATCTGGCTGAAATCTAAAGTTAGTATTAAATAAAGTTGAATGCACACACAACGAATTTCCCACAATATCTTTTGGATAGCTATTTATAGAAACAGTTGTGCCTCTTAAAAGTATACTTGAATAGGACAATATAGACTCATTTCTAATTCAGTTAAAGGATTACAATCCTTCTTGATTATGGAGGCCAAAGCAGACATTGGTAATTTTGTAAAAAAGCAAAATAACCTCTGGATGGAAAAGTATATGAACTAAAAAAGCTTGAAAATTTTTAAAAAGAAGAATAAAGGGAAGGAATTACTCTACCTGACATTAAGACTTGCTGTACAGTTGAAATAAACATGACAGTGTGATACTGACAGGCCAATTGACTAGAATAGGAACCCAGAAATAGACTAACATGGATGTGCCAGCTGATTTTGAGACACACAGGCAATTTAACACAGAAAAAACTAGACTTTTAGGTTGGGTGCTGGTGGCTCACACCTGTAATCCTAGCTACTCAAAAAAGCCAGAAGAGGAGCTGTGGCTCAAGTGGCAAAACCCCCTTCTTCACATAAACCATTTTATTAATATGTGTTAATATAAACTATTCTATTAATATTCTATTTGTAATCATTAGTCATGTAACTTAGCCAGCTAGGTATGAATTCTATAGCTTATGTCTACCCTCTCAAAAGTTACTAAGTGGCAATTAAAACAAGAAATTGCTTCTTTACAACTTCACTGTGAAGATTCTAAATTGTAGGTACATTTCTTTTTCGCTTTCTCTGAGATAGTTATATGAAGAAAAGCATCTTTTGTATACTTTTTAAATATATTTTTCATTGAAAGATACTGTACAGAGGGGTTACAGTTACATGAGTGAGGTAATAAGTACATTTCCTATCGAGCGTTGTTACTTCCTCCTTTGTTTTTCCCCCACCACCTCCCCCTCCAAGTTGTAAAATTTTCAACATAGTGTCTTGTACATCTTATTGTTACAATGGGTCAAACTGTCTCCTTATTTTAGCATTTTGTTATTTCCCTTCCCGCCTCCCCTCCCCCCCCGCAAATTAGAAAAATGTATATACAAGATGCAGGGCACTGGAATAAAATACAGTGAAAACTGAGGTTATACCATGGGGGAAGAACATACAAAAGAAACAAAAAAATCACATAGTACATTATATGTACATTAAAAACAATACCAAGAAAGGATAAAACCTTTTGTGTCCCTATCTTGGGGTTCATTTCACTTAGAATCATCTTATATGATCATATGTACATAGCTTTTGACCTTTTCTGCTTGTCCCAGACATATACTAGATATTGCAAATAAGGGAAACCATGGGACCTATGTTTCTTTGGGCCTGGCTTACTTCACTTAATATATCTTTTCCAAGTCTTTCCATTTCCTAACAAATGGGGTGGTGCCATTCTTTCTGTCAGAGGCATAGATTCCATTTCTTTTGCATACTTTTTTTTTTTTTTAGTACAAGAAAGTGTCCTTGGTCGATTACTATGGGTTTTTCCTTTTATCCACCAAACCACCCAAACCACATTTCCTCTTGTTTCCCAAACTGGCAACAAGGACACATAACTTTAGTAGGAGTTTGGACTCCAATAGACAGAGACTTTTAAAAACAAGGTCAGATATAATAGTTCTGTTGATTCTTCATGTGGATTAAGTAAGATTTCCCTTCTAGGCATTTATTCATTCAGACAAGTTACATCCTGAATTACTTTATTGGAATTTGTTGCCTTAGAGATTTAACATGTTTTTATAACTTGACTTGGCCATACTTGTTTTGACCAGATGCATACTTTTCAGAAGAAGTATTCCAAAATTTTATTTATAAAAATTAAGCTACAGTTCTTGCAATAGCATAAGTGCAAATATGAACTTTAACTTGTACCAAAGGTTTAAAAATACACGTAATTTAAACATGCCTGGACTGCACTTGGCTATATCTTTCTTGGGCCTAAATGGTCAACAGCCAGATAATCACATTAGCAATAGGTTGGAATTGATTCAAGAAATAAAGTTATTTGTATCTTTGGGCAATCAATGCATTCCTCAAAAGTTACACACAGCATGAGGACAGAATGTTATTAAAAATGAATTCTGAAAACCTGGTCATGTAAAAAATATGCAGCAAATTTCCTGAAGTGAAGGATCATTTGTATAAATCACTCATATAATTCAGCACAATTTCTTAATCAAGTATGTTCACATGTATATTAGAATTCATTGCAGACTTTTAGAGGACGCACATACACATGCATGTTGTTTAGTTATTATGAGTGACAAAGAGCTCATTCTATTTAACTTTCCATTCAATTCCCCAAACCTGGGGACTAATGCATTTCTTTATGGTTCTTTCTTTCTTTCTTTTTTTGGGGGGGTCCAGTCGTGGGGCCTGAACTCTGGGCCTGGGCGCTGTCCCTCAGCTCTTCAGCTCAAGGCTAGCGCTCTACCACTTGAGCCACAGCGCCACTTCCGGCTTTTTTCTTTTTTGCTTATGTGGTGCTGGGGAATCAAACCCAGGGCCTCATGCATGCAAGGCAAGCGTTCTACCACTGAGCCACCTTCCCAGCCCCATGGTTCTTTCTCTTCTCTCCCTCAGTTGGAATGCAAGGTGAAGTATTCAGAGGGGCTCCATTATTTATACACTGCCTATAGTCAACCTACTAACCAGAACATTCCTGACTGATGATGGGGGGGGGATTATGAACTAGAAAATGCCCACATTGAAGATGTGTGGGCCAACTAATTTATGAGTTTGACCTGAGGCAGCCCTGGAGATTTGGTTTTGATTAGCAAAAGCTTAGGTTTAGGAATCCAGGACCCATGGCAGTGAGGCCATTTCTGCCAAACCTAATTTAGTTTCAAAGCATTCCTCCTAGAGACAAAGGATACCTAACTGCTCAAGCACTATCCCATAGACTGGCTTGGAACTTTCTTAATGTAGAAGAGAAGGGGGAGAGGTAGGGAGACATGGAGATGGAGAGGGGGTGGTGGTGGTAGGAGGGAGAGAGACAGAGACAAAGACAGAGAGAGACAGAGACACAGAGACAGAGACACAGAGGGACAGACAGAGAGAACATGGCCTGATAGCCAGTGGCCCCTTCTGATTTTGGATGCAAGTTCAGTTCATTGAAGGCAGATGTATATTAGAACACTTTATTTTTCACCGTGGAGTCCAGCTCCAAACTTCACCATTGTAGTATGTGGAGAATAAAAGCATGGCTTAGGAGACTGCTTCCACTGGCTTGTGGTTTGCTTCTTCAAGACAGACAGAGAACAAGTGAGTGATCCCCAGCTGGCACTGTTTTCTGCCTCTCTTACCAGCAAATCTAACTGGGAAATTACCTCAGGGTTTGGGAATTACAAAACTAAATGGCAAGATACTGGAAGTTCAAAGAAATTCACCATGAATCTTTGAAGTAAATATTCCAAGCAATTTAGTACTCAGTAACCAAAAGCAAACTGTTGGAAACACATCTTCTATGATTAATGAAAATTATTCTCAGCTTATTAAAGTCAGAAGAGTTTGCCTTTTATCTTAGAACGCTGCTTACTTTGAATTCTAGGGAGCATTTTGTTTTGTCTGTGAGATGTTTACAGGGCCTCATCACTGGGAGAAGTTACAGTTGAAGCAAGGCTATATTAAAAAAATAAAGGCACTGTATTTATAAATTAAGAATCTGTCACTATTCAATATTCTTTAGTTTCTTGCATTACCTGCTATTTGCTGTCTATAGCCTTCCATCAAGGATTGAGGAAATAAGTATGAATGGAGATCAAACTATAGGAGAACTCTTCGGTTGTTTGTCACAATTAGACAACTGAATAGCCATGCAAAAAAAATAGGCAAAAGGGAACCCTACTGCATTGTTGGTGGGAGTGTAAACTTGTTCACATGCACACACACAATGGAATTCTATGCCTCCATCAGAAAGAATGACATTGCCCCATTTGTTAGGAAATGGAAGACTTGGAAAAAAATTATATCAAGTGAGGTAATCCAGGCCCAAAGAAACATAGGTCCCATGGTTTCCCTTATTTGCAATATCTATTATATGTCTGGGACAAGCAGAAAAGGTCAAAAGCTATGTACATATGACCAGATAAGAGGATGTTAAGCGAAATGAACCCTAATTGGGACACAAGTGTTTTTTTTCTTTCTTGCTATTGTTTCTAACATATTTATAATGTACCATGTGATTTTTTTTTGTTTCTTTGTATGTTCCTTTCCTATGGTATTACCCCTATTTTCACTGTATTTGATGTCAGTGCCCTGTATCTTGTATATACACTTCTCTAATTTGGGGAGAGGAAGGAAAAAAATCAAAATGCTTAAAAAGGGATACAGGTTGATCCATGGTAACAATGAGATGTACAAGACACTATGTTGAAAAATGAACTTTACAATTTAGGTGGCGGGAGGGGGGTGGCGGCGGGAAGGGTGTGTAGTTGTGGAGGTGGGAGGAAGGGATGGTAGGGGAAAAACAAAGGAAGAGGCAACAATGCTTAATAGGAAATGTACTCATTACCTTGCTCATGTAACTATAACTCCTCTATACAGGTTTTTTAAACAATAAAAAGTATTAAAAATAGGCATGTTTAAAAACTATTCCTACTAAATATTTTAGGAGATTGCAACACAAAAAGAAACTGGACTTTCATACTCACCAAGATGCAAAAAAAGGCTCAGCTGAAATTGCATTCTTTCTTCAGTAAATGAGTAAATTCTATTACGCTAGGTTAAAAAAAGACCAAGGTCAGTCACTGACAGAACCAGTCATTGGCACCTACACATACTCTTTGACAGCTGTCAAATTTGTCTAACGGTTTTTAAGGATAAGACACAAAATGTCTACAACATACAGTTCCTTAAGAAACAAAGATGTATCAGATGTTACAAATATTTGTTTGTTATTTCTGTTTACCACTTTTGACAATACAAAATTAAATAGTTTCTAAGAAATAATATAAAATGCAGAGCTGGCTGCTGGTGGTTCACATCTTCAATCCTAGCTACTCAGGAGGTTGAGATCTGAGGATCCTGGTTCAAAGCCAGCAGGGGCAGATAGTCCCTATGAGCCTCTCAACTGCAATTAATCACTCAAAAACCGTAAGTGGAGCTGTGATTCAAAGTGGTAGAGTGCTAGCCTTGGACAAAAGAACTCAGGGATAGTGCCAAGGTCCTGAGTTCAAGCCTCATGACCAACTAAAAACAAATGCAATTACTTTTATATTTTTAATTTTAGTCTATTTTTGCCCATTTTGTTTACAAGTGTTGGGCACTATCCCTGAGCTCTTGAGCTCAAGGCTAGCACTCTACCATTTGAGCCTCAGCGCCACTTCCTACAAATTTATTTCCTTCCTTCCTTCCTTCCTTCCTTTTTTCTTCCTTCCTTCCTTCCTTCCTTCCTTCCTTCCTTTCTTTCTTTCTTTCTTTGTCAGTTGTGGGGTTGAACTCGAGTTGGGCACTGTCCCTGCTCTCTTCACCTCAAGGTGAATGCTGTACCAGTTGAGTCACAGCACCACTTTTGGTTTTCTGGTGGTTAATTGGAAATAAGAGTCTCTTGGACTTTTCTGTCAGGGCTAGCTTTGAACTGTGATCCTCGGATCTCAGCCTCCTGAATAGCTAGGATTACAGGTGTGAGCCATCGGCGCCAGGCTTACAAATTTATTTTCTAAGAAACTGAACAATTAATACACACTCATTATAGAAAAAAAAAGAAAATTCGGAAAAACAGGCAAAAGGATTATAAGCATGAACCATTGGTACCAGCTAAGGCTCAAGTGTGTGTGTGTGTGTGTGTGTGTGTGTGTGTGTGTGTGTGTGTGTGTGTGTGTGAATGAGTATGCATGTGTGTGTGCCTATCGGGGCTTGAAAAGATTCAGGCTCTGGGTTGCTGAAGGTAATTAAGGTTCTGGATGGGAAATACCATGTTATTCATCCTCCTTTTTCTCCCATGGGAGATCCATTCATAGGGGAGAGTCTAAGCTGAATGATGCTTGCCAACTATACACCATGGGCCAAATTCTCCTCCTGTGTAAGATAAGAAGGATGAAGATTGCAGAATTCCAAAAAAATGTAAAAAGGGTTGGAATTGCAATGCTGAGTACAGGAGGTTAAGAGAAAGTGGAAGAGGGGCTCTTGGACAGCATTTCCTGCAACAAAGCTTCCTTCCCATCACAGTTCCTCATTCTCTGAGGAAGATGAACTTCTGAGAATCTTTTAGTTTGTCTGAGAATTATCATCTTCAAGAATAATAAACACTGGTACCTGGTTGTATCTTAAGCATTTTAAAAGTATATAGTTCTGTGGTGTTAAGTACATTTATATATGTATGACCAAAACACTTTTGATCTCATAAAACTGAAATTGTTTAGGCATTGAACAAGTCTTCATGTCCTTCTCCCCTGTTGCCCTTGGCAACCATTGTCCTATTTTCTGTGTGGATTTGGTCTCTCTAAATATCTCATATAAGCAGAATCTTGTACTATTCATCCTTCAGTGACTGGCTGATTTCACTTAGCATAATTCATACTTTTTGTGTGTCTTGGGTCTTGAACTCAGAACCTGGGCTCTGTCCCTAAGCTTTACCACTGAGAGCTAGCACTCTACCCACTTGAGCCACAGCTCCATTTCTTGCTTTACTAAGAGTCTCCCTGACAGACTTTCCTGCCTGGGCTGGTTTAGAATAGTTATTCTCAGATCTCAGCCTGATGAGTAACTGGGATTACAGGCATGAGCCACTGGCACCCTGAAACATGTACTTTTATACATTGAAAGTGATAGTTACCACAGATATCAACTTTCCCTTGTTTGTCTACATAATACATATTTTGTATGTTATATCAGGAATCATTAGATAGTTCAATGTTATTTTTCTTGCCTAAACTGCATCATGGTGAGGGATGCAGAAGACAGTGCTACATGTTCACTTTTGTTTCAATTACAATAGATGCATGCTCTTCTTAAAATAAAATCTTTATACGTATGTAGGACATTAATAAAAATACTTTTGAAAGATAAATCATTCAGGAGAATTGAGCCCTCTCCTAAAGGGTCACAAACTATATCCCCTTAATAACCATAAACATTGAGACATAAAACGAATGCATGCCAGCACTAGTCATTTGAAGCTTCTCAAGGGCAGGAAAGCTCCGGTCGGGGGTTGCTCTTCACCACAAATCAGTTTCCATCTAGATATTGTCCTTATGCTGCAATAACCTTGCGAATGAACATCATCTGATCATTGTTCTGTAAATATCATCATTATAAACAATTCTCTAATATATTATATTCCTTTTTTTAACTTAATACTGATTCTCCATATAACTGAAAGTTGTGAACTTGCTGGTACCTTTTCTTAATCCCTAAAATGCCAACCTGTCTGTGAGACAGAGGGTGAAACTTACCGGGATTGTCGGGTCTGAGGCGGCACAGGCAGCAAACAGAGCATGTAAAGGCACACCTAAAGTGAGAGTCCTTTTAAGTAGAAAATATTCTCCCTGAGGCACCTCTGAGTAGGAAAAAAAAAGAGAGGGATTCCAAAATCTGCCAACAAAGGTGATTTGTGAAGCTGTCTTAGGTTGTGACTTATATACACCCTGAATATTGACAGAGACCATGTTTTTTCTAATACAGAGATATTTTGTTTTCTAGGTTTTTTTTTGCCTTGTGTTTTGACAGTTAATTTTTTCATATGTGCATAAATTACATTTTAATCAATTAACTCTTATTGCTATTGCTCTACCTTTCCCTGAACCTCCTCCTCCCCAATTGTTTTAACTATTTTCAGTGAAATTCTTTGTTTGTGGTCATTTTAAAATATCTTGATACTTAAGCTAAATTAGAGGTTCCAGTGAAACACTTCTTTTTGCAATGGTCTGTCCAGTGCTAACTGGACACCTGCTGTTCTCTTAGATTCAGCAACTATACCATTGCTGGTACTACATACCTAAGTAGTTTGGACCAAACAATATGATTTGAAATTCCATTCTTCTGCTATGGACTAGAAGTGGAGCGAAGGCAGAATGTGAAACTATACTCCCCCATCAGGATGCCAAAGTGTCTGTATCCATCCCAAGCCTGTACAGTTTCAGTGGGTCATGTTATTGGTTGCTTGAAAAGATGTATTTGAGATTCCTAGATGTTCATGCAGCAGAGCATCTGATAGAAAAATAATTAACACCTCAGAAGTGAATTGAGCCAAAATGAGATATTCATTCAACACAATGAATTCCAGGGAATATTTACATATCAGGGAATAAAGTCAACATACATTCCCAAGCACTAATCTCCTGTGTCTTTAAGGTCTTTTCAGAGCTACTTTCTAGTGATTCTTGCCTGATATGTACATGGTACTTTGCTTTATTATTATTATTTTTTTGCCAGTACTAGGGCTTGAACTCTGGGCCTTAGTGCTGTCCCTAAGCCTCTTTGTGCTCAAGGCTAGCACTCCACCACTTGAACCACAAAGCCATTTTTGGCTCTTTCTAAGCTCTGATGTGCTCCTGAAAAGAAGCACTGTTTTTCCCAGTTCAAGACTAAGGGAGGGGGATGCTGTGCCAATATTAATCAACTAACTTATCCCCCCAAGTCCCAGGTAGCAGGAGACCCAAGGCAGTATACAGTTTTTAGGCCAAAACTGGAATAGGGGGTTTGAGTGATATTGAGGGACTTTTCAGTTGGTTCATTTGATGGGTTAGCAAGCTGTTTCTTCAGTCTAATACTATTATTTTCTTTTAGGCTTTTAAATTATTGTGCAAAACTCAAAAAAGGAGGCACTAAATCTTTATATATTTTATTTCAAACATTGGAATGCCATAGAAATCATTTTCATTCCTTTTGAAGTATGTACATTTAAAAGTCTTGCTGCATCCTTAAGTGTTTTTATCTTACCTTGAGGGTGTCTCCTTTATAAATGTATCTCCAGTTTTATAATAAAATTCAAAGTGACAACCTGGCTTGTGTTCCAGAAATTGCCTTTAAATAATAATGAAAGGTCACCATAGATTCTTTCCATGTAAACATGCTGCCTTGAGTTATCTGCTTCCAGCTTATAATGGCTTAACCTTTACATTTTAGGTTTAGGATAAGGATTAGGGATGGAACACAGGACAGGCAATTTTTCCAGAAAAGTAATGCTTCCATTGGAACAAAAAAAATGCCAGTGGGAGAGTGAATCAGAAGTATTTTCTCAGTGTAGCTTATTTTAAGCAATCTTGGTCTTTTTCGCTTTTCCAATAAGAAGAGAGCTTTATTGAAATTCCTGGAAAATCATATATGTTCATTTAATCACATTAAATGTATGAAGAAGAAACTCAAAATAATGTGAAAACTTACAGTCTTTTGATGACTATCTTTCCAGATCTCTCCTTTCTCTGTTTTGTTTTGCTTGTTCTCTCTCAAAACAGAGAAATAGAGGACAGGCTGAGGAAGCGAGGCAGAAGCAAATAATCACACTCAGCTGAACAGAATTCAAGCTCTTTTTCTTAGTCATAGGAACTCCCAAAGGGGCAACTTTCATTAGGTAGCTCACATCACACTTCATTGGTTCTAACTCTACAGTTCAGTGCCTTCCTGGAAACTAAAGTGAAATGTGGGGGAAGTGAATGTTTCTTTCTCAGGACAAGGTACTTTCTGCAAAGGCAGCCTGAGGAACCTTTTTTTCTAAACAGGGGGACAACCCTACTATGGCCTTGCTCCCACTTTTTTCCCTGGGGGACTGGGCTGGGAAGTCTTGCCCAAACTCAAGGAAATTTCATGAAGGCTAAGGAGTCCTCATTGGGCACAAAGGACCTTGCAAGTCCTGGCAGATATGTGAAGGGTTGCTCAGTCTCAGGAGACTATATATAAAGCAGCCAGTCAGGCTTTAATGGGATTTCGTGAGCATGCATATGCTAACTCCAGTGCTTAATGGAGCTGACAGAACTCAGAAAGGACAGAGTGTGGGCCTGCTCATGAAACCCTCAGGCAGTGAGGAAAAGGAAATCCTCCTTTGACGTGACTGATAAACAGCCTTCTGCCATTGCAAGAGGGAGCCCAGGCAGAGTCTCCTAACAGCGGGGTTACTGTGGGTTTCTCCAATAACCAACTGTCCCACTTCCTCCTCTAACAGGTCCAGATAGCCTGCAGGGGCCTACTAGTAGTACTGAATTTTCTTCTGCCCTTGCTTCCAGTGGGCAGAACTCGTTTAAGCTGTAGCTCTTCTGGCTCTGGAGCTGACAGAGAAGATTGCAGGATTGTAATAGGCAACACCTGCTTAGTGTGGTATCTCAGTGGCAGGTGATGCCTACCAGTGTTTTGGCTCCATCTGACGTCTACTGCTACTGTTGTGGTCTTCTCCGGTTCTCCATCAAGGACTCTGTTGGTGTATCGGCACATTGGTTCTCCAAGTCTTTAGTAGGGGGACTGTCTAGAGTGTTTTATACTCTGAGCTGCATTTTGATTGGTTGCCTCTATGACAATTGACCCATCAGAGAAGACCTGCTGAGTCACTATGAGTTTGCAGATTTGCAAATGTAGTTCTCAATTAGGTCTGTTTTCTATATTCCTTTCCTTTCTCCCCAGCCCTGACAAGACTAGGAGTATCTTGGAAGGATGGGGGAGGGACATTCTATTCTTTACAGCTTTTACTTTGACAGTTATTCTCTACAACTGGGAATTTTGAAACAATAGCATAGCGTTTTTCAGTCCCTAGTCTTAGCTCGTTAAGCCAGCAATGCCTTCCACTGCAAGATGTTCTCCAAGGGCCGTCGACCCTAAGTAACCCACCAAATTCGTTAACTTTTTAAGTCAGTAGTACACTCGTTGTAGATAGAGTCTGAGGTAAATGGAACTCCTGGGGTTTTTAAGAGAACTAGAGTTGGGCACTACTCAGCAGGCTGAAATCTGAGAATCACAGTTCGAAATCAGACCAGAAAGGAAACTCTGTGAGACTCTGATCCCTAATTCACCATAAAAAGAAAAAAAAGGGGGTTGGGAAGGTGGCTCAGTGGTAGAGCGCTTGCCTTGAATGCCTGAGGCCCTGGGTTCA
Organism: Dipodomys ordii; assembly: GCF_000151885.1. NCBI lineage: Eukaryota > Metazoa > Chordata > Mammalia > Rodentia > Heteromyidae > Dipodomys > Dipodomys ordii. The sequence continues at coordinate 12,143,302 of NW_012267288.1, read as the reverse complement.
GTTCCTCAGCACCATATAAGCAAAAAGAAAAAAGCCTGAAGTGGTGCTGTGGCTCAAGTGGTAAAGCGCTAGCCTTGAGCTGAAGAGCTGAGAGACAGCGCCCAGGCCCAGAGTTCAGGCCCCATAATCGGACCCAAAAAAAAAGAAAAAAGAAAAAAAAAGCCAGAAGTGGAGCTGTGGCTCAAGTGGTAGAGCACTAGGCTTGGGGAGAAAAATTTCAGGGACAGTGCCCAGGCCCTGAGTTTAAACCCATATACATACACATGCAAAAATATGCTGAATACTATTGCATTTCATTATGTAATGTACTATATAATTACATGGTTATACCATGTTTTGCTTATCCATTCATCTGTTCATTGATGTTGGTGTTCCTTTTAGTGAGTGCTTCTCTGGACAACCATGTACAAGTCTGAGTAAGTATAAGTTTTCATTTTGGGTATATATCTAGGAATAGTGCTTGCTGGGCCTTGGTACATTTACATTCAGTATTTAAAGAAATTGCTAAAATATTGTCCAAAGTGTCTATACCATTATATAGTCTGTCAGCATTTCGTGATGGATGTATTTTCTCTAGATTTAGTTTTTAACGAGACAAATACAAGAGAATTTGTCATCCACCAAAGCTGTTGAAGAAACATATTAAAAATTCTAAGCACTGTACTTTCAATGCACATACAATAATGTTGGAACAAGTTGCTCCTTTATACTGACATCTTCATAACCACACGGTAGAATCATCTGTGGGCCTTGGAAAATCATGATGCACAAGCCACATCTCAGACACTGACAGCAGAGGTTCTGTGAGGCAACAGACATGTAGAACTCCCCAGGTGGTTCCAGTGTGTGCTAGCTGAGTGCCTCTGATTAAAAACATTTCTTTTTGGTGAATCATCCTCTGAGCTAATGAGCTCTAAACTACAGTCCCAGAAAGACTTGTCTGTAGGATGAAGTGAGTGGGGCTGTTTTAGAGTCGCTTCTATGATTATAATCACATACCCTTTCTGGTATTATTTCAACCTTTTTTTGACCAAGAAAAGAAAACAATAACTGAAAAGGGGTGCATGGGATGGGAATGGAAGGTTTCAAAATTTCTATTTATGTCTAAGTGACTTGAACTGCTTAATGTCAAGAGACAGCCCAGGGAGGCAGGGATGACTGATGAGTAAGAATCCACAAAGGCGGAAGAGATGTACCCACCTGGGTAGCAAGATTGATCCTCCTCAGGAGGGGAAGGATGTTCTTCTGCTTTCACAGGAGATAGAGACCAAGAATGATAAAGCAGCAGAAGATGAGGGGATGACCTGGCGTTTCTTCTTTTTTCTTTCCTCCCTTTTCTTCTCTATTCTTATTCTTTTCAGTAGATCAATGAAATAAGGCAACTTGTTGGAAGTGATTTATGATAAATGGGAAGGGGGATAGAGTTTTATGCATAAGGAGAGTGAAAAAGATTCAACACAGTCATTGCTGAGTATGAGTTTAGTTCCCCTAAGAAAAATAGCTTAGTGTGTGTGTGTGTGTGTGTGTGTGTGTGTGTACACGTGCGTGTGCACGTGCTAGTCCTGGGGCTTGAACTCAGGGCGCCTAGTCCCTGAACTTTTTTTGGTTCATGCTTAGTATTATACCATTTGAGCCACAACTCCACTTCAGGTTTTGTGGTGATTATTTGGAGATAAGTCACATGGACTATTCTGCCTAGGTTGGCTTCAAACTTTGATCCTCAGATCCTAGCCTCCCAAGTAGCTAGGATTACAGGAGTGAGCCACTGGTGCCTAGCAGCTCACTTTTTTTTTTTTAACCCAAATTTACATGGAATTTACCTGCAAGCCTGAATCTTGTTCTGTGTTCCCAGGCAAGTGAACCTCATGTGTGGTTGAGCAAATCAGAATTCTAAGAGCAACCCTTGGACCTTCCCCGTCCCCTAAATCTTTCAGCCTCAATTACTCCTCACTTCCTCAAGGTCTTCAGAAGTCAGTCACTTACCTCCAGCTCCAGTGCTATATTACAGATCCAGTTCTTACCTAAAGAACAGTTCTCTCAAAGCTTCTTATTGTCTTCCACACAATCCCATAATTCCTACCTCCCTCAACACAAAGCTTATGTTAATAGGGTTGCTTCTAACCCTTCAAATACTTCCCATTGTTCACTTTGCTTTGGATGAATACATAAACTGTCATGTGTCCTTCAGGCCCAATTTGGCCTGACTCCTGCATCTACTTCAGACTTGCTGGTCATGTTTTCTGTCACCTGGTCTCTTCCTTGTCCTTCACCTCACAGTTCACACTTCCTCAGGCAGCCTTGCACGACCCCCTCTCCTGGGCAGGGCAAAATTGTCACTTTTTCTCAGGGGATGGCCTCTTTTCTCTTCCTTGCTCTCACTGCAGTGTGGAATTTTGCAGTCATCTAGTGGGTACTTTCTTCTGTCTCTTCCCACACTGGAATCTAGGCTCCCCAAAGCAGGAAACCACTTTGCCAATTACCTGGTTCCAGAAAGTTCTCAGAATCCTTGTCTTGTTTTTATTACAAGGAACCACAGGATTCAAAATTAGTGAGGTGTGTCTCGGAAACCACCAGCTCCCTGTCATTTCTAGCTGAGGAAGCAGGCCTGGAAAGGGGTTCATGTGCACAGTCACACTGCTAGTTGATGGCAAAGCTGGAATGGGAATTCTCTTTTCAGTCTTCTAAGTGAAAAGTGCCTGTCTGTGTTTAGTCTGTAGTTTTTGTTTTTTAGTTTGGGGGGCTATATTTAAAGATTTTTAAATATCAAACTATTGTTGGCAGACAAAACAACTTATCAGGAGAAAGGGAGAGAATGATTTTAAGGACCTGTCCTCCCTTCAGCCCTAGTGGGACTCTGCAGCTCCTGCTCCCACCAGACAGCTAAAGCCATGGAGGAGCCACACAGGCACCGGCTCTTCCCAGGAAGAAGGGGATTAAACAGGCTCACTCGCCAACTCCCTGAAAGCTGCGAACTCATCAGAGAAAGTTGCAAATCCCATTTCCCCTGTTGCAGCTGGTGATCATTTTCCCTGAGATCACAATCTGATGATCAAAGCAATTTGCACTATTTCCACTCCCCTCCACCCACCACGATCATATTTCTTTTGTGCTGCCTAAGGGAGCCCTCTGGTGGTTATTTACAGAAATATCTCAAGGTGGCAGAAAGATTTCACTTGAGGGTAAGATTTGTTTTCCAAAATCAGCCTAAAAAAACACCTGAACAGGATGGTTTATACCAACAGTGGACTTATGCTTTCTGTGGTCAGCCTTATGTTTTCCTGGTCTTTAATGTGGATGGAAGCTTTGGTCTGGGACTTAGCCCCGGCAGGGAAGTGGCAGAGACGGCTGTTCTAAAATGAGTGCAGGAATGCCCTCATAATAGAAAGACCAAGAATTAGATGGCATCTTATAGTTCACTTAACACAACCCATTCTTCAAATAATTGCAAGGGAGAGGAGCTCTGAGGCAGTAGATCTCAGATGCCAGAATCAGGGGACCACTGAGTAAGGAATATGGAACATGCTTGTCTTCTGCTGATTGTGCAGAGCTTTGAGGTAGTGAGAAAAATGAGGTTGGAGAGAAGGGAATGGGTAACGTATTTGTAATACTTATAAATATCCTAACTTGCATGTTAAATCAGGCATGTTAAAAAAAAGAGAGATGTCTATGTCTGAGGAGGCAGAGGTCAGGCAGTAATCCTATTCCAGATAATCAGCTTTGAGAGAGGAGACAGTGTCTGATTTTTTTGAACCCTTACTCAAAAGACTAAAGTATCTCTTCCTGCTTTTTCATAAAAATATTTTTGATATGCCTTCTTTATTCTTTTTTTTTGTCAGTCGTGGGGCTTGAACTCTGGCCCTAGGCACTGTCCCTCAGGTCTTCAGCTCAAGGCTAGCACTCTACCACTTGAGCCACAGCGCCACGTCCGGTTTTCTAGTGGTTTATTGGAGATAAGAGTCTCATGGACTTTCCTGCCTGGGCTGGCTTTGAACCATGATCCTCAGATCTCAGCCTCCCTAATAGCTAGGATTACAGGCATAAGCTACCAGTGCCTGGCAGCCTTATTTACTATTAGGTTTAGTTTTGTGATTTTCTCTACATATGAAAAACAAAACCTGTACCATTTAAAAATATTTAGAAACGTATGTTTGAAAAAGTTAAAAATCACAAAAAGATCAAGATTGTTTAATAATCAGGTTTTTTTTTTATAATTTCTAGTCACATTTGCCTGAACAGTTAAATACACCATTGTTAGGACATTCACACACCACTATGAACAGAACAAATTACAAAAAAAAGAGAGAAACTTTTAAAAGCACATTTAATTTTAATACAAAATCTGTTGTATTATTACAGGATTGATTCAAGCACGGGTCAATTTGTCATCTCATTATGGAAGTGTAAAAACTGTACTTTCATTGTTCTCTCAAAGCACTGATACATTCAAAGTGACTTTCATCATTGTGCTTCTGTCTGAGGCCAAGGCAAGTCCATTCTGTAGTTTTGTTTTTCCAATGGACAAGTTGGTGTTGGAAGAGTGAATAGGGAAACATAAAAGGCTTTAGGGCCACCTGACCCCAAGGTTCAAACTGTTTTGTCTGCATTTGTCAAAGATGCCAGGTGACTAAGCCTATCATTCTCTATAGGCAAAGCTCTGAAGATTTTAAATACAAACCTGCTGAAAAGGTGGGGAGAAAGGTCACTACTTCAATTTCACAACAACAAAAAAGGGGGGGAATCACAAAAGGCATTTAGATGTTTTCCACTCCCACACACTGCATTAATTAGCTTACTTTTTATACAGTACAACATAAACATTGTTTGCATGTTCATTTGTAGGTAACACCTCTAAGCATATAGCATCTACACTTTAAGTCTATTTACAAATTCAACAAATTCAACAAAATATCTACATATAAAAAGCTTTACTTAAAATTAAACTTGATGCAAGTTATGAGAAACCAATTTATTGGCAAATGAAACTGAGCATTCCTTCAATCATAGGTTATTGTAGGTTTTCATATTTGGAGAGATTTCATATTTGATAGATTCTGTTGATTACTATGATAGGTTATATATTTATTTTTAAATGGCAGATATAATCCCCTGATTTATGGACTTCTAAGCATTTGTCAGATTTCTCAGATTCTGAAATGTGTCCACTGCAATTTACATCCCAATTGCTTAATGCTGTAAAGTTTTGAAAGGTAAAGTCTTACAGAATAATGTATTACTGCAGGCATGCTATCACATGCAATAATTGGTGTTTCTGTCATTTTTTTTACTATGTGGAAGTCACTCTTATTGAATATGACTTGTTTGAGTAGAAACTGTAAAAGACTACAAATTATCATGTATCCTAGTTAATAAGGAAGCTGTTTTTTACCTGTATGGGGGACTGCCCCTTTAAAATGAACTGTCTTTATTATTTTTTTCACATTATTTTCAGCATTGCAATTTTCATTATCTTTGTCTTTCAAAAATCATTTGTGGGCAATGACAGAAACATGGGATGGAGTTGGATGCACCAGTTGGTACAGAATGCAGTGTTATGGAATGCTTATTGTCTGAAGGCACTACATGTGTCTTGCTCTGTGTTTCCTGGAATACCGTTTGAGATTTAATTGGAGTGATTTGGTTTCAGTTCTTTCAGTATGGCACAAATGCTGAAATGCATCGCAATACACTTGTTTGTGTAAAAACAACCAGACACAGAGATAAGGTAAAAAGTAGAAGAACACTGTGTTGCTGTAATACCTGGAAGATTAGAAGCCTATAAAGTAACAGGAGTGAAGAGCAGATAACAGAGTCTCAGTAAGCATCAGCAAATGCAACTGTCATAGTGACCTCATTTAGCAAGGATATACTGTACACACTGTTCCTAACAGTCTCCCAAAAAAGACTAACAACAGCTAGACATAGAGTCACCAAATTCACAACAATGTCCACAAAGACATTGAAGTTCTAGAGGATACTACTGGAACACTCTTGACAATGAAAACGGAATTCATATTTAGGGGTTCAGCTGAGGACAGTATTAACAAAGTATCAAATCATGTTTAATAAGATACACAGGTAGATCCTTTAAGTATGTAGCATTTTTTCATGCATCCTGTATCCTGAAGAAGAAATAACATGATCTGTTGATGGTGTTGCATTATTTTATCAGTTCTGAGGAAATTGAAAAGAAACTAAACCCTGTTGAATGAAGAATTATGCACTTTGCACCCCAGTTCACATTAACATATCATTTGAATGATGTTCTTGCTCTAACCGTTCTCATTTTATTTACATATAGCAGAAATAGACTTTCTAACCATATGTTTATACTATGAGAGGGCTAACAAACAAGTGCTCAGGATAAATGTTCTAGAGAAATGGAGTATTGCAAAGAGCTTCCACATTAAACAAAGGAGTTCATAGCGTTGACAGGAGAAGGTGCCTCTGAGCTCTCATTTCCCTCAGCTGGTTCTTTCTCTTTCTTACCACTATATTGTCCAATAAAGGAGCCATCTTCATTGAACTGGCCATTCACCCCCTCTCCATAGTCAACCAGGCTATCATCACTGTCTTCTTTTTTCACAGTCCTGTCTGAAGGTGTTCGACTTCCTTTTTTCAAAGGCTTATGGTCTTCTGCGTCACTGGAAGAAAGAAGAAATATTTTTGTCCAGACTGGTGGTTAGGCGAAGCATTTTGCTTTTAAAAGATCATGCATGCAAATTATGAAGAAAAAAAGCATTTGGAGCTTCTTTAGCCAAATCTAAATGTCAGGTTGTCTCCAATGACTAGGATGGAGCTGAATGAAAACCAGGTGCAGAAATGGCTGAATCATGAACTCTTCAAGTAGAGTGGAGAGCTTCCTGTTGTGCATGTTAATTTCAATGAGAAATTTGGATGCCTGATTTGAAAGCAATCCAGAAACATTCATAAGCATTAAAAAAAAATGGAAAACGAGGTAAGTTGGAAATTATCACTAGTTTGTTTTTCAGATGCAGAGGGAAGCTTATGGCAAGTTGAGAAGTTAGTAGGTTAAACGGTGTAATATTTCTGATTCCTTGGCTATGAATGGAGCATGATTTGGTTAACTGTGAAATATGGATTTTTTTCTTTTTGCTGAGCCAGAAAGTAAAGCAAAATCCTGCATCTCAAATAACTTTGTTGTTGAGTGCAGACTAGATTTGTAAACTTCAACCTTACCTTTCAAAAGACCTACAAATCCAATTAAAAGGATGCAGAAGAAACAAATGAGAGTAGCCTAAGAAGAAAAGCAAAATCCTTATACCGATAATACACAGTAATCTTCCTTGTAGAAATTTTGGTCAATGAGTAAAGATTTATTAATTTAGAGTACTATTTATTAATTTAAAATTTAATTCAAAGTACTACATTTGTACTGAGAGATATGTCAGTATGTTCTGAAGACCTGTTTCCCACATATAAAAGCAAACACACATTAACCTCTTTCCCCCTTCCCCATTTGTGTTATGCAGCCTACCCATGTTGAAGGGAAATTTGAGGACTGTCTTTAATAAAACTGTGTAGGATTCTATCATTATCATTTTGTTTATTTTTCTGTTGAACTGCTAAGCACAATTTCTGGAAGCAGAAGAGTATGCACATCAACTTATTCCTTAATAGGTAACATTTGGGAAAAATAGAAAAAAGGCAAAAAAATAGAAAAAAGACAATGACAGAATCCAGTATTTTGCCTTCTTTCAAAGAACAAAAAAAGCAAGACAAATTAGAAAGCAGACATATTACTAATTAAAAAAATTCTCATGCAACAACAGGCTACTTTCGCTGCAGTATCACAGAGCAACTTGATCTGAGACTTTCTTTTGAACTCTGTTTCAGAAGATTTTCAGATATAAAAATATTCTTGCTCATTTGCCATCAGTTGCTGATAGAGATTTCATTTTTTTCTCCAAGAAAAGTACCTCAAGCCTAGGAAATAATGCTAGCAATATCACTGGCAGGTGATATTGAAAATTACCTGGTTAGATAATATATGAGTGTGTGTGGCAAACTGAATGATCTATATTCTTTTATTCTCAGTGCTGATTAACCAGTGGGTTGACATCACAGAACCTTTGGATGACCTGTCTTTGGGGGCGTTTTGGAGGATACAACCCCTAGCATCTAATCTGTTATAAAAATAGCCTATTCAACAGCTATGGGGTGTAATGATGAATTTCTAGGATTTGGTTAAAAATCTCTTGTGAATATTGAACATGATTTGGTAAGAAAGTTAATGCTACTGAAGGATTCAACAATGAGCAGAATTTTTCACCTGGGTCCCAACTGTTAGTCTTATTCTGCTTCCAGTGTCCCCAAAGGAAATGGTACAGGACATTTTTGTCTATGGCATTTCTTTTGTCTAGCCATCTGTCTACTCCTGGCTTCATCCAGGAAATGTTCACTGAGTGCCTACTCCAAAGCAGATGTTATTCTAGACACTGGGGATATAGCAGCCAGCCAAAGAGACTAAGTCTCTGACATCACTGAGTTTTCTTCTAGTGGGAGAAAATACACCTTACAATCAACATGATAAAGAAAATTAGTTATGTCAGAAGGTGACCAGTATTATGGAGAGTAGAGAGCTGAGGAAGAGAACTGAGTGGGTTAGGAGAGAGGACCAAAGGTTGACATAAAATGTCCAGGCAAGCACTCATTAAGAAGTAACATTTGATCATTGGCCGATGAGTTAGGTTGGCTAGATGAATACTGGAAGGAGAACAATTCTGGCAGAAGTAACAAGTAGGTTAAATACCCTGAGGGGGAGGCAAGACTGGTGTATGTTCTGGAAAGAGCCAGGAGCTTGGTGTGGCTGGAACTGAATAAGCAAGGAAAAAAGAGAATGGTAAGGGTAAAGTAGAAGAAGCAGGGCTAGCTCACTGTAAGGACTCTAACTCAAAGTGAGATGGGAAGCCACTGGAAGACTGTCAATGGATGAGTGACATGATCTAACCACATTGTTTCCCTTTTCTCTTTGACCAGTACTGGGGACTTGAAATCAGAGTTTTTGCATTTACTAAGCTTGGCTCTTTATGGATGGTACTCTACCACTTGTGCCATGCCTCCAGCCCAACATTTTGCTGGTTAGTTAGAGATAGAGACTTATAGATTTTTCTGCCATTTCTAGCTTTGAATCATGGTCTTCCAGGTCTCTGCTTCCTGAGTATCTAGAATTATAAGTGTAAGACACTGGCTTCTTGAAATCATTGTTCTGTCATATATGTTGACACGAGCTATCCTAGATGATAGGGGCTGGTAACTTAGGGCAAACTTGAGTCATACCCATTTATTACATATACTGTATGAGTTCTTTTGGCTGCATCAGCAGAACTGCAAAACTACAGCAAAGACCCTGTGGCCTACCATGTCTAGAATATTTACTACTGGGCCCTTTACAAAGAAAGTTTGCCAACCCTTGCTCTATGGAGCTACGTAGAGATGGTTGCGAAAATCCAGGAGTGAGATCCTTATGACTTGGCTCACACAGGAACATTGGAGGTAGTACAAACTGCTCAGATTATAGACATCTTTAGAAGATAGGGAAAAGAGAATATTCTCATGGATTAGGTATAAAAGAGAAAAAGCCTGGGATGTGGCTCCAGTGAACAATTGTCTAGTATATACAGAGAAAAAGACACCATCAAAGTCTGAGCAACGGGAAGCTTGGAATTAACTTTACTTACTGTGGAATGGAACATGTCTGGGAAGATTGCTGTCTCAGTTTCTAACTTGTTAAAGTTTGGACATGTCATAAGAAATACTCATTTAGTAACTTTATGAGGCTAGTTTTGGTGTATGTCAAAAGCCAGCAAGAACACTGAGAAAATCGTAGATAGCTAACATCACTATGAACACAGATGAGAAAACCTCAAATCTTGAGCAAATTCAATTTAGCAATCTATAAAAATATATCTTAAATTGGATTTATTTCAGAAACACAAGTTTGTTTTAGCATTAAAACTGATAAAAGACTGAAATATGGACACTGTTAATCTTCTCCATATTGCTCATTAGAATAAATTCATTTTTAACATAAAAAACTTTAATTTTTTTCTGGTACTGGGGTTTGAACCAAGTGCCTCCCATTCTATCATCTTGCTTGCTTGACTGGCATTCTACCATTTGAGTCACACCTCCAGCTCCAGCTCAGCTTCTTGCTGGTTAATTGGAGGCAGAGTCTTACAGAGTTTTCTTCTGGGGCTGGCTTCCAACTGTGTGCTTTTGGATCTTAGCTTCCTAAGTAGCTAAAATTATACAAATGAGCACCTTAGCTTAGAAGATTTTTATATGACACTTGGCAAAATGATTCTAAGATATATTATGTACAACTGAAAAGGGCAAAGATTATTTAAAAACAAACTCTTAAAAAACAATAGCAAGGGCTGAGAAGGTGGCTCAGTGGTAGAGTGATTGCCTCACATGCATGAGGCCCTGGGTTCAATTCCTCAGCACCACACAGACAGAAAAAGCCAGAAGTGGCGCTGTAGCTCAAAGTGGTAGAGTGCTAGCCTTGAGCTGAAGAGCTCAGGGATAGTGCCCATGCCCAGAGTTCAAGCTCCATGGCCAACAAAAACAAAAACAATGTTAGAGGACTTGCCCTAGCAGATATCAAGAAAAATGTTGTTATTGAGACTGCTATCTTGGTGCAGAGACAGACAAAAGTTGGCTAAAGACAAGTCTCTGACAAAGTCTCTGTGGAAGATTTCAGTGTTAGCTTTATTCCTGCATTATATTTTTATGCTATCATAATTAGAATAATTTTTAAAATCAAATTTTCTCATTGTTGGTACATAGAAATATAATTACTTTTATGTTAATTTTGTGTTAAACATTACAAAATCCTTATTAATTCTAATGCTTTTGCCTTCACATTCCTTTGGATTTCAACATGAATCATCATATCAGTTAGGAATAGCAACCGGCCAAGAAGAGCTTTTTGGAAGCAGCCATTCATTCCAGCTTTGTGGCTATGGTGAGTTAGACCAGAGCTAGGTAGAAGGCAGAAAAAGTAGCAATTCTATCCAGAGTCTTTCCAGGAGAAGGTATTCAAAGGTAGCGGGATCTTTGGTAGGATAAGTTGTGTGTGTGTGTGTGTGTGTGTGTGTGTGTGTGTGTGTGTGGTAGGATAAATTTTGTGTGTGTGTGTGTGTGTGTGTGTGTTTGCCACTTACGGGGTTTGAACTTTGGACCTGGACGCAGTGCTGAGCTTTTATGCCCAAGACTAGTACCACTTGAGCCACAGCTCCACTTCCAGCTTTTTGTGATTAATTGGAGAATAAATGGCTTAGGATTAGATCTTAAAAAGTGGTATGCTGTAATACTGTCTTTCAGTAATGAGATTCTAGATAAATGAGGCATGACATGCAGCATAAATACAGTGGCTGGCACACTGTATATAACAAATGTGTGTCCCCGCCTCCTCTTCTTTCCACTGCAGACTTGTAGTTCGAGGACATGTTTTTTTCCCCTAAGAAATACTTTGTGCAATACATTGAAACAGAACTTTCTAGATGTGACATGTGTTCACAAGTCTGAGTGAAGCACTGTATTAGTGCTTGTCTTTTTCTGACTCAAAAATGAAAGGGAATTGCGAAAAAGTAGTTTCCCAAATAAGAGGAATTAATAAATTCCAGGTGATTCAAAAGTCATACACACACTTTGTTATGTAGCTTCAAAGTTTTACAAAGCAAATAAAAATCTCACATTTTTAATAAAAAAAAATCTTTCAAGAACAGGAAGTATCAGATGCTAATTTTTAGCCAAGGTCAAAGATTAACTGAATTTTAAAATAAATTCCAGTATAGTATAGATAGATATAAATATATTCTTGGTAGTTACATAAAGACTGTAGTATAGTGGAAAATATGTTTAGATCACCATATAAAATATGGTTATTAAACATTCTCAATATAGGGCCAAAATTCTGTTGCTTTTAAGACCCCCTAAAGCTTGGTTAACAGCAGGCACTTAATAAACATTGCTTGGATGAAGTCTTGGTAAAATAACAACAGAAGAAACAGTAGTCATTTCAGAAATTCTTCAGAATTCTAACATTAAAAATTCTCATTTCTTCATTTTATAACTGCAGATAAACCATTGGAATATATTTTCCTTTCTTTTATACTAAGAATAAATTTTAGGGAGTTATTTTTTGACAATGCTTAGTTCAGAGTTGTGTATACCCACTGAATGCCTACTGAGTAAAATTTAGCAACAGGAAATATATCAGAGATAATTATGTCTGATTTTCCTATAGTTACCATCTTACTATGGCCAGACTATGTTGTAGTTACACTGATAATTCATAACCCAAAGCTCTTTCTGCCCCACTCTAAAAACTTCATTTATGCTGTTTACAAACCAGTTCATATTTGTGAGCAGAATAAAGCTGAAGTATGCAAGAAATGAAACATAGCTTTGGATCAATAAAGCTTTAGGAGCATAGCTTAGCAAGCCTGCAACAGGGCCACATTCACAGGAATGCTTAGATTTACATGACAACAGTCTCTACTTATGCAGTAAGTTATGAGTTCAAGTACCACAGGCATATGGTTTCTGATCTAGTTTCATTCTGGTTAAAAAAATGAATGGATCTAAAGAACAGGAAATACTTACACAGTTGGTGCATTTCTGTGATTTTTCTATATGCTAGTAAGGATGCAGATCCTACTGTCTGTATAATTAAAGAAACAAACAAACAAAGCTGCAGGCTTCCATGAGGGGGTAACTGCATGAGGTGGGTGTTGAAATGAGTGCACAGGGTTACAGCATATGAAAAAAAAATCAAACTTGGCCACCATTGAAGTTCCATCTCTCTTTGCACTATGAAATGTTCTATGCATCAAAGCCAACCACTTAGAACTGGTTTCAACCTCAGTCTGGAGAATGAGCAAATTGTGAATAGAGTTAATTTACATTTAGGCAAAGGTTCTTAGTTTTGTGTGTGTCACTATGCAATCAGCATTACAATTCATTTTCATAAGGCTGGAGAATAACAGTCAAAAAGTAACACAGACACAAAACTTCCAGCAGGTGCAAAGCAGAGGGAGGACCTCAGTGACTAAGGAAAAAGAATGACACTTGCATACATTATTTTAAAACAAATTCTATCATGAGCAGTTGGAACCATTTTCATTATTTGTGACATCTCAGATAAAGGTTTTCTGATTATTTTAAGTAGAAATGTACCAAAGGAAAAAAATTCTGAGGTAGAATCTGAAAGTCACAGGACAAAGCCACACCTATACCAAAAGGATTCTGAGGTTTGGGGAAATGATTTTTGCATTGGCATTGTCCTAATGAACTTTATGCTTCACTACAAAAAAAAAGTCACACTGCTGAGTTATGTTTTGAGTTGAAGACTCTCATCAGAAATTTGTTTCCTTTGGCTCCTTCAAGATCAATATCATTACATGTGTGACAAGTATTTTTGTCTGCACTCAGTAGCCCAAATGAAGTATTTCTACTCTGAGAAAGTCAAGACAAAAGTCAAGGACAGCCACTGAAAATGCTTCAAAAACAGAGCAGGCATGAATTAACACAAAGAAAGATGATCAAACAAATTTAAATCAAATAGTGATTGTGAGGCCAGTAACCAAATACTTGCTATGTACATCTCTGGAAACAAAATCATATGAAAAATTAGTAGATAGATCAAAGAGAACACACAAATATCAGAACTAGAAAAGAAACTTTCAAATATAATCTAATACTTGGGAACAATTGTCATTATAGATGAAAAATACTGAGACTTAGGCAACTTAAACATAACATAATCACAGGTAATGGCTGAGTTGAAAGAAAAGTTAATAGCCTCTTGATTGTTAGCTAGTTCACAAACTCAACCTCACTTTTCAAGTTTTAATGGGATAGTTAGCAATTACTCAGAGAAAGTCCTATTCTTAAGATCGTAGTTTCATACCAATAAAATAGCAGATTGATATCTGAGACCCACAAAGTGAGCAGTACATTGCATGTTCATTAATGCACGATAATGCAGAATTGAAATCCATCACCATGTGGAGAATGTATGAAGTGCAATTGTTTGTTTTCAATTCATGCAAATATATACTTTTCAAGGCTATATTAAAGATGTAGCCTCTTAACAATAAACAAGAGGCTGGTGTGCATACCTTGAATCTGATTATAGCCTCAAGAACTAAAAACAAGTTCTTTAGTAATTACCAGCTCCCCTGCTTACAGGAGAAATGTGAAGATTGAGTTAAATCAGCAAAGATTGCCAGTCCTCCAGGGAAGGTGTATCTGTGGTGGGCTATGGCCATCTATAGATTGTTCTAATGTGCTATAAAAACCTTTTGGGCATGGTGGGTGGGGTCCTTTCAGTCCCAGAGTCCAAACATGACATCAAGACAACCCTCACCAGCTATTGTTCTGTATTGCAAGATTCAAAACTTGTGAGAATTTTCAGAAACCATAGTTATCTGTGTTGAAGAGAGTGGAACAGGAAGGTTTGGAGACAAAACATTTGCATCTACCTGGGAACATGTGTAACCAATTTTGTTAAAAAAAATGGTTTTCCTTCAACTAGTTCATTTCTCATCCTTACCAGTATTTTACACTTCATGATATTGACATGAAAATTCCAAAAATAAGCTCTAGAAACAGTTAATATTTAACACAAATATCTTATTGACAAATGTCACCTGGAAATCACAATAGTGAAGCATTTCATCTCAAGTTTTTCTTCTGGAAAAACAAAAGCATTAATATGGGCTCAGTACATATTTAAATAGTTATTTTGTATACTCAAGTATAATCAAGAGGCTTATTAAAATATAATCAAGAGGCTTATTAAAGAAGTACAGGATGTAAAGGGCATTTTATAAATAGAAGAATCCTCTTGAGATACAAGAATCCTAATCTTTAAGGTACATTTCACTTGTGTTTTTAAACATGTCTAAAATAATCATTTCTGTCTCTCTAAAAAGACCTATGTAAAATACTTTTAAAAAGATACTTAAAGAATTTAATACATCCAGGCGCTGGTGGCTCACACCTGTAATTCTAGCTACTCACGGGGCTGGGATCAGAGGATTGCAGTTAGAAGCCAGCCTGGGCAGGAAAGTCTGTGAGACTCTTATCTCCAATTTATTAATCACAGAAAAAGCTGCAAGTGGCGCTATGGCTCAAGTGGTAGAGTACTAGCCTTGAGCAAAAGGAGCCCAGGGACAGTGCCCAGGCCGACTTTAAGCCCAAGGACTGGCAAAAAAAAAAAATAGTATATAAGTTAAATTAAAATTACTTCCTGCGAGGCACTGGTGGCTCACGCCTGTAATCTTAGCTACTCAGGAGGCTGAGATCTGAGGATTGTGGTTCAAAGCCAGCTCAGGCAGGAAAGTCTGTGAGACTCTTATCTCCAACAAACCACCAGAAAATCGGAAGTGGCACTGTGGCTCCAGTGGTAGAGCACTCGCTTTGAGCTGAAGAGTGCAGGGACAGCGCCCAGGCCCAGAGTTCAAGCCCCACAACTGACAAAAATAAAAATAAAATTAAATTACTTCCTAATGAGGAAATCAAGCTAAGAGCATTGGCACACTGTGTAAATGGCTCTGGTATTTCTTAATAATTAACAGCTTCTAAACCAACCTAGTCATTGCTTTGTGACTAACAGGCAGGGGTATACGTATAGGAATTATTTGAGGAAAGCTAACTAAGAATTGGAGATTAAAAAGTTTTTTTGACATTGATATTATAAAAGCACATTTCCTTTACAAGACAGGATGTGTAGGGTCTTGCCTGTTTTAAGTATCTGTGTAACACACTGGCTTTGTAGAATGATCAATACACAGCATAAGCCTAAATGGAAGTTATGCTTTACTCCAAATCTCTGACTGCCATGGAGATTTATTTTTAATGGAATGTGAGGATGTGCTAATCAGGAGTGTCTGTAAACATTTAGACCTTGAAGTGCTTCTAAACTTATAAACAAGGAACTACAACTACCAGACAGAGTAGGCTGCTGGCCAAGCCCCATCCTCAGGATAGCGTTTGAGGACCATGTTTGTGTGGGACAGATACAACAAAGCACAGAAGGAGCAGAGGCTCACCTATATTCACCAAAAGTCCCATCGTCTTCCTTCATTGGCTGGATTTCAGGATCTGCATGGGCATCTTCCTTTTCTTTAACTAAAAATCAATTTTGACATTATTACACAATGATCTGAGATATACAGCAAGGGGATTTATCCTCTGGGTGAGTACATGTGCAACCATGTAAGTAACCTTGAATGAGTTTTAGTAGTTTAGTCATTTTTGAGGCATTCCAATAGAATGAGCATTTGTTAGCATATAAAGTTGACTCTGATAGTAAAATCATTCCTAAGTTTTTAATAGTTCTTCCTTTTAAAAAAACAATCTATTCATTTGTTATATTCATGGGAATAAATTACATTTGTAAATCTATTGATTTTTAGCAGTTTTGTTCTCTAACAGAAAAGAAGATGGTCAGGTAAAAAAAATATAAATTCACTGGGCCTACTAAGTTGAATAAATAATCTAAAGGGGAAACAATGCCACATCACAATATGAAATATTACAATATGGGCCCAGCATTATTTTCTCAGGAAAACCTCATGTTCTTCCCCCTCCTCTCCCACCAAATCTGTGCTACTTCATTATTCATAACTTTTGTGGAGTCTAAGGAAGCAGAGCCACTAATTTCTTCAGAGGGCAGACTAATTTGTTCCTCCAAATGCCCTATGATCCTTAACACTGTTAAGGCTTGTCATGATAGAAAAACAGATTTTGAAAAAACCCATTTTGATGCACAGAAAATACAAATTTGTGTCTCTTAGAAGATATACTGTTATGGTCTACAGGATTATTTTTATTTTAATAGTAATTATATAACACAAAAAAGCAATTTTAATCTTTCTTACCTGGGTATTTACCACCCTTGTTTCTTCTGATGAAGCAAACGATCAACAGAATTAAGATAAGGAGAGCAACAGCACACATTAGACCTATGAACCAGCCCTGAGTAGCAATATCCACCTGCCGGCTTGCCATTGCTGGAAAACAAATCAATGGTGTTGATAGGTTAGGGCAGATGAGAGCTGTATTGGTCTCTGGTTTAAAAAAAAATGCTATCATGTATGAATTTACATATACTTTACACATGGCCCCAAAGGGCAACTTATCAGCTATCAATCAGAATGATATCAAGATTTAGCTTTTGAAATCCTTTCTTACTAAAGAAAATTCAAATAGAGAAACCTGAATACTAATAACATTAAATGCTACAACCCTCATTAAATACTGAATCAGTTATTTTAACTGGATATTCTCAATAGAAGCATATTCATAAACCAATTAAAATGCTATTGTTTATAGGACAATGGGAAGAATATAAAACAGTTTAAATACAATTGAATGTATACATCTAATGAACTATTTTTCCTTCAAAAGAAACCACTTTTGGAGACTAAAATGTCATTGCAGTGATGCTGCCATGTTTTTGGTTTTTTTCCCAGTGTTTTGGAAATCTTCTGTTAAAAAAGAAGATAGCTCTCACTAAAAATCTGTCCACCTGAGAAAACCAGCCTTCTTTTTTCAAAAATACCTCAACTCTAAACGGAAATTTCCAAAATATTAGATCTATTGCCAAAGGATTGATATTTGTTACTGCTTATAATCTGTTCGAAAGATTTAAAAATATATCTTGGTCAGTGGAATCATTACTTAAACTAATGACCAGTTTAAAGAGAATATACTCATTTGCATGTATATGTTTTCTTTACACCTTCCTCTATTCTGAGTTAATAAATGTTAAGCCCCCTTATTAAAAAACTCACAGTATGAAACACTCTTAAGAAAACTTCCAGTAATATTCAAAAGTGTCAATCAGTGGGACAAAGTGCAGCATCAATGGCTATTCAGACATGCCCATGCGGATTTGTTGAAATAAACTTGAGTTAATCCTTCATTAAAGGCCTTTAAAAAATATTTTGACCATAGTCAACATTAAAGGTTTTAAAGGTTTTATTTTGATCTCACAAGCATGCCTGCTCATGCTTTAATTTGTCTGAATTTCTTCTGAAAATGTTTCATGTAGTTGTATTAGATGTGTATGGACTGTGGATGCAGAGATAACATGGGTATACATCTCCCAGGTTTTCTCTATGCTGCAAACCCAGCATCATATCAACATCTTTCTATATACAAAGTAAGGGAGAAAGATGAAATGCTCCAAATCAAGTGTAAAGAAAAGTGTACAAAATGTCTGGAAATATGCTTAAGAAATAAAATGAGAAGTGGAATAGATTATCTGGACTAGAAATAAAAAGTTAATAGCCTTTCTCAATAGTCCTTTGTGCCTCAGTAGAGAAGTTTCAAGCTGTAATGTAACCAGATAAAAGAAGAACAAAAACATAAGAAACTCTCTTTTCATATATGTCATAGTCATGGTGATGGTGATGATGACGATGACAGTAATAATAATAGCTTGCGATTTTGGACCCCTACTATATATGCTAAACACTGTGCTAAGGGTACAGTCTTATTCAATCTTCACAGTAGGACTTTGAGGTAGGCATTAAAATAATCCCAAGCCAAAAGAGAGTAAAGAACTTGCCCAAAAGTTGGAGACAGATCCAGGTCTGCCTGAGCCTATTCTTGGCTATTATACTGTACTGATAATATGCATTACTAAAGACACATTGAGCAATCACATCTGCAAACATCTGAACACACAATAAAATGCTTTAGAGACTTTCTGTACTGAGATAAAAGAGTTTGAAAAGTTCATCTTTATGTTTTTTTGCAATATATTTCTATCAATTCTCACATGGTCTTTTTTTTTTCTCAAAACCGAGCCCCAAACCAAGTGGCATAAATCATCTTGATTAAAATAGAGAAATCTTTGTCTTTCATCCATTCAGTGATTAACAGCCTTGTCCTAGTTTCAGCACTGACATTTTTGTCTAATTAAATGAAACTGATAGGGGGAAATGCAACAAGATGCTTTTAAGCCCTGGCATAGATATTGTCTTACAAAAATGGTGGCTGCCAAAACTGAACTGGTGGACAACTGGCTACTATACAACTGTAAAGCTTGGCTATGTTTCCTTGATACACAATATATAATTTGGTCTTTGAATTTTAGCTTCTATGTAAAAGAAAACCGTATTTAATATTTCCTGTTCTCATTATTTAGGATTAATCAGGCAAATAAATAGTGTAAATGTGTGCATACACCCAAGAGTACTAGGAGTTATGTAATACAGAAGTTCTGTAGGTAGAAATAACTTTGATTGACTTCCCAGCTATAAAACTAAGGGGTCCTAGCCCAGAATGACTGCAAGGGGCATCAAGATCCCTTCAGACATTCTAGCTCATCTTAACTACTCACAATTAAGACACATACAGACACAGTCATACAGATGAAATCTCTGGGTCTTTTTTTTTTCTAGAATCTGGACTTCACTAAATAGATATCAGTAGGAAATGGCTGGAGAATGAAAGAGGATTTCCACTTCATTTCATTTTTTTACAACAAAGTTGAATATTTCATAGGCAGTAGGTTAACCAAACACATATAAAGAACATGCACGTATAAAATAAAGTAGAGGAAGGAAGTTTGCTTATTGTATAGAAGTTAGTTTTAACAACAGTCTTCTGTTCTCACTGTGCTGGTTGTCTGTGGACAACCTGAACTCTGGGCTGGGAGGTCTCTGAGGAAATACAGTTCTGGGTTAAACATGGAAGAGACCCTGTGAGAGAAATGGTTACTTTTTCTACAGTCCTTTTAAAGACTCTACTATGTATAGAACTGTCCTGTTCATTTAGAATATTTAGGAATATTTAGAAAGGGTAAAGACAACCTTCTGCAAAGTTTGGTAGTTGTTGACCTCATCCTCTCCCCAAAAATCTGTTAGAACAGAAATCTGCCTTATCATCCTTTGTGAGCTGAGAGACCAAGGAAAAAGGGAAGGAGATGGAGTGGGGTGGTGCTAAGAAATCATGCCAGGAATATGGGAAGAAGTTTAGCTTTAGACACAGCCCCTAGTCTTTGGTTTGTTTTCCAGTATGTGCTACAGAAGACAATGAAGAAACAAACCTTGAACACCCAGACTGTGAAAAGGAGCGATGGTGTTAAGATGATTCACAAAATGAGTAGACATGAAAAGTTAAGATAGGTTCCTTAAGTCAGAACTCAGAGAAAACTGTTCATGAAGGCAGGGAGTTAGAAGCAACCAACTGGTTGCTTTCACATCAGGTACTGACATGCTGACACTGCAAAACCTAGCACTGGGGGAGAGAGGAGCAAGAACAGTAGGTCAGAGCTTCCCCTTGGGTCCATCCTGTAACCCTCAGGATTGTAACTGGGATGGAAGAACACAGAGCAGAGTGTAACAGTGCTGACCATATTTGCTCTGAGCAGTACTGAGTTCACTGAAGTTGGACTCTCATCAATATTTCTTCTTTTTAGTAGTGTCATCTATCTACAGAAAGTGACAATAACTGGCTGTGGCCCTGTCTTGTCTCTCCCTCACTGGCACAGAGGAATGACTTACCCCTCACAGTCACTCACCTTGAACTACCTAGCAGTTGCTGCTGGAATAGTAGGGATTATGCTACCAAAGAAGAAACAATGTGATTTTCTAAAGGGCTTTCTTTTCTCTTGAAAAAGGGGGGTAAACTGCCACTTGAATTTGAGAGTGACTCTAACTCATCTGCAAACCAGGAACACATGGAGTCCTTAGGGGGTCCAGAACAAGGGGTTGAACAAGTGTACTAACTAAAAGCATCATTTCTGAGAAAACTATTTCCTGGGGGTGGGGGCTCTATGACCTTTACAGAGGGTGTAAGAAAGAGCCTCTGTTCAGGTGTTGGAAGGTCAGGCTTCTGATCCTGGCTCTTCCATGCTCCAGCATGGGCAGGTTCTCAGACTGACATGGGGGGATCGGTGAGCAGTAACAGCACTCACTTCATGAGTGCCCATCTGCTTGGAAATTAAGTTATCAATAACAACAAGCAAAAGCCTTAAGAAATTAACAGTGACTCAAATATTCTCATTTGATTATTCTCCTTTTAGGTTTAATATATTTAATACATTTTCCTAGAATGCTGTATATAAATGAATATGAAAGTATAAGGAACAGTATGAAAGGAATATTATTTTCTTAAAGCATGGTGGCAGCAAATGGATATTTGAAACTTAATGTTTGATATCAGATACTACCTTTTTGTTTTTCTCTTTCTTTAAAAAATTTATGGTTGTATATTTTTATTATTTATTTATTTTTGGGTCCAGTCGTGGGGCCTGAACTCTGGGCCTAGGTGCTGTCCCTCAGCTCTTCAGCTCAAGTACAGAGCTCTACCACTTGAGCCATAGCACCACTTCCCGCTTTTTTATTTTCTGCTTATGTGGTGCTGAGGAATCGAACCCAGGGCCTCATGCATGCAAGGCAAGCACTCTACCACTGAGCCACCTTCCCAGCCCTGGTTGTGTATTTTTAAAATTTTAAGAAATGATCTTAAGAATCATAAGTTTTGTTAATGAAAAACACTACCAATCATCCATTTCATTTGTGGGTTACATAGGATATGCACTGTCTTCTCAAGAAGGCATGGGATGGTTGAAGATAATTGCATAAGCCACAAAACCCTTGTTTAAATTTAAGCAAGCAGGGATTGGTTGTCATATTGTGAGCAAATACAAACTTTCTTGAACTTTTGCATTTTTATATTTGTATATTTTGGTAACATTCACATAACATACACACAGACAGTAAAATTTGCTGCAATGAAGTGTAACAGAAATTGTACAATTTCTTGTTTCATATAATATATCTGTCATCTAATCAGATTGCAGGGTTCTGCTGGGTTATCCATTTTGACATAAAGAATTGTTACGCTGATGAATTATTTCAACTTTAGGACATTAAAAAATTTTTGTATTAACTCTAAGGGAAAATTCATAATGCAAATTATATAAAATTGGATGATTTAAATAAACTTAGAAAGTTAAAATCACATTAAAATTTTTTGGTAACAGTTTTTGGCAATAAGATAATTGGAAGATGATTTGCCCAATTCAGTAAACTCATTTGGTAAAAAGACCCAAAGATAATTAAAAACCTAAACTCCAACCCAACAGGGCCCCAAAGAGATATACATGGTCCTACCCATAATACAGCTCCACCCACCCCATCTCCAGTTAGAGCCCCATGGCTCCCACCACTGTGTGAGAGCCAAAGCTGGTGTGGTGTGTGCCTCACCTGGGCCTGTCTCAAACACATCCTCTGAACTCACAAAATCAGAGTCCCCCTCAGCACCAACTCGAACTTTGTATGCTGTTCCTGGCATTAGACCCTTTAACCCAAAGAAGCTCCGAGAACCATTTACAATTTCTTTTCTCCATTCTTCTTTGCCTACGGAAATTTGGCAAAAACAACAAATTTGAACATTTTAAAGGACTAGAAGTCACTTAAGAGCCTCAAGAATGGAAAACACATTAAAAGCCAAAGACAAAATCTAGGATTCTTAGATTTACCATTTTAGATTATTGTAAATCTAATCACAATAAATTAATGAATTAAAATGGAGGGCATATGAAAATATTCCTAAAATACTGAATCTCTAGATTTTTACATCAGTCATATACATTCCCACTGTATTTTTTTATACAATGGAAGGTTTCTTATATGTACTTTGCTTCAGTAAACTATTGAGTTTCTCTAAAGAACTGTTACTTATTAAGCAGTTCAAGTGAACTATCGGGAGAACTGTCCTTTCAGATTCACAAGCAAATCTTTTGGTAAGCTTTAAAGCCTTTAAATTTATTTCAATTTATAGATTCAAAAATTTCTAAGTATTGCTCTATTGAAAGGAATAGTTATTTCTCAAAATATTTATTTTCATGATAAATGCCTAAGCAGCAAATTGGACTATGTTCAGCATTTTGCCAAACATCAGTTCACTCATTCATTGCCCATGAGTTTATTATTCACTCAAAGAATATTGCACTAAGGAAAGGCACTGGGTTTTCATAAAGGCTGGAAATTAAAGCTGTCCATCTTCTAGTAGATGTGGCCAAAATTTATCTGTCTTGGCACTACACCAAATATCCAAACAAAGCAGAAACTCCCACAGTCAAATTTTATACCCTTTTTTGTTTGGGCAAAAATAATACTTTTGAGTCATAGTGATTTTTGCTACTAAAAAGCCCAATTAAATTGAAAAAAAAGCCCTTTTCTTCTTTCCTACTTACAGATTATTCACTATTATTCATATTTATGTGGTATGGATATTTTAAGTATGAAGATATGAAAAATACAAATGCAATGGAACTTATGCCCCTTGTTATTGGTAATGTATAAAAAGAGGCACCTGGTTATATATCATATATATACATACATATATATATATATATATATATATACATACATACATATATATATGTAGGCTGTTGATTTTTTTTTCAGGTAACTCTAATTTACTTAATTGGATCAAGTTGTTTCTCAAGGCAATCCATAGTAAATCCTTAAAAAATGTTCTTAACCCATTGAAATGCACCCCCCCCAAATAAAAGCAGGGTAATGAAATGGGTTCTTACTGCCTGCTATACCATATTCAACATAAAATTTCACACGCTCTGGTCCCTCATATTCCCAACTGATATTGGCATACGTCTCAGCAGCTGTGGCAGTTAGATTGCTGATCCTGGGATTTACTGCTTGAACTAAATTTGCAACAGAAAAACAAACAAACAACAACAAACACACAGTCATAATTCAGTGCCTTACACACAAATAGAAAGTAAGCTTAAAAATTTTGAAATTGTGCAGATAACAATCGTTAGAATTTCCTGTTCAAACTCAGGGTTCGCTCATTTCACTTTGTTATTGGAAAGGTTTTGTACTTAAATGTCAGTGTTTGGAAATCATCAGCAATAATGCACACACATAATATTAAAAGCATGAGTTGTAACACATTGGTTGTGGGCAGTAACACATTGGTTGTGGGCAAGGTAAAGTTTTGTTCCTCAGTCACAGTCCCAGCAATCACCTTCTTCATTTACCCATGGATGATAGGGATAGTTGAACAATCCCAAGGACAGAAGTCATAACACAATACCAAAGATTGCCTGGAAAAAAACCTCCAAGACTATGTGACTACTTTTTAATTTGTCATCTCAGTGCAGGTCTCTGAAGAATTTGCTTTGGGGTGAGAAAGAATGATTCTTAGAATGGTAGTTTATGACCTGCTTTGAGTCACAAACTTTGAGAAATCTGAGGATCTGAGAAACTCTTGAATTAGAGAATGTTGGGTGTTAGGCATGTGGGAAAAGGTGCGAAAGAAATCTCCAACATAGTTTGTCAGAAGTTACAAAAGAAAAAAAAGTGAAAGGAACAGGAACTACTTCACTTGACCCATCTGAGAGAACAAGACAATCTTCCCTATTACGTATATGTCACAGAGCATTTTCTGGAAAAAAAAGTGCAATTTACAGAGCATCTTAAAAATCTAAGGTAGCGTAGGGCTGGGAGGAGGAAAATGGGGAAGAATGAAGGAAGGGGTTACTTTGACAAGATGGCATTGTACTCATAGTCTGACTTAGGAAATTGTAACCCTTTTGTACAACTACATAATAATGATATTGATAATAATACTAATAATGATAACAGTGTGAAAGACAAGAAAATAAGAGAATAGGAGGAAAAAAAATCTAAGATATGGAGAATACATGCTCACTCCTGTATAAAGGTAACACCTAACAACCTTAAAATATTGTTAGAATATCCTGAGAGTGATAATTCAATTAGCTCTACTTCAATAGTTTAAACTAAAAGTGACAGCTTTACAGATACATTAACTTATGTGGCTTAAAAAATAAGAACAACTTATTATTCTAGAGAAAATGCATGACTATAGTAAGCCAGAAGGCACCAACGGGTTTATTCACACTCTAGAGTTAAATTCTAAAATTTGTTAAATACATTTGAAGTGAAATGTTTTTGCTGAAAGAACAAAGTAGAATTTCTTAGGATGAAAAAGAGGTATGCACTAAAGAAGTTAAGTCATGTCTAAAGTAGGATTCAACATTACATCCACATTCTGTGATTCTGGGAAATACAGCAACATTGATTACTGAATTATGAGAAATAATTACTTTCAGTTTTGAGGGTTTTCTTAAAGAAATAATAAAAATCTAAAGTGAACAGCAACAGTTATTTCATGAATGTCTGTGTATCAGGGAAACCAAAGGAAGTCTCTAAAAATATTCTGGAATTATAGAACTGAGGAATTTGGTCTTGGAAAAACCTATGAAAGTTGTCTGAAGCAGATCTGTAGTGGAGCTTCTAACACAAGAGCAGCCTACTTTGTGTGTGTATGTGTGCACGTGTGCGTGTGTGTGTGTGTGTGTGTGTGTGTGTGTGTGTGTATGACAGATTTCCTTTCCTCCTAGAGTTTCTTCTCTAAATTGTTTTTATGTTTGTGGGTATTTTTGTTCTAGTTTTATTGAAATGAAATTAGTATTTTAAAGAGGTATCAGTTGCCTTAAGTTCATTGCAGCATTATTCACAATAGCCAAGTTAGTGAAAACAAGTGTCCACTGAGAGCCAATGGACAAAGATGAATGGCATATATACAATGGGATATTATTCAGAAAAAGAAGAAAATTCTGCCATTTGTAACAACGTGGATAAGGCTAGAGGATGTTATGGTAAGTGAAATAATAGACACAGAATACTATCTCACTATGTACAATCTACAAATGTCAAACTTAGAGCAAAGAAGAGTAGAAAGGTGACTATTAGAAGCTAGGATGTGGGGGATGGGAAGGTGTTGGTGAAAGTATTTAAGATTAATACTGTAGTAAAGGAAGATCTGCTATAAATTTGTATTTAGCTTATTCCTATTTATTTATTTATTTTTGCAGTACTGATGATTGAACTCAGGACCTACCATTGAGCCATATATCCAATTCGTTTGCTTTCAGTTTTCCCATATATATATATATATATATATATATACACACACACACACACACACACACATATATATACATATATATATATATGTATAGTAAAGGTGCTGTACAGAGGGGTTACAGTTATATAAGTAAGGTAATGAGTATATTTCTTGTCAAGCATTGTTGCCCTTCTTTGTTTTTCTCCTACTATCCCTTCCCTCCCCACCTTCCCTGCTTTCCCCCCACTCCCCAAAGTTGTAAACTTCATTTCTGACATAGTATCTTGTGAGTCTCATTGTGAGTCTCATGCTAAATATGCTCTGGTTGGCCTCAGATTGACATCACCCTCTCCATGTTTCCTGAACAGTTGGAACCACAGATGTGAAACCACCACTACACCCAGCTTGCTTTTGAGATAGGGTCTCACTTATTTATTTATTTATCTATCATAATTCTCTCATGTCTATTTCCCAAGTACCTAGGATTACAGACAATATTGCCATACCTAGTCTTGCATTTAAATATATTCTTAAAGCCATTTCCATAAGTACTGTGTTCTAAGGTTATGCTGTTTGGCTAGTTTTATAGTAGAGAATTGTAGCTGTCCTTTCCTTGAATCCTGCACTTCTACTTTTTCACTCAATAGGCTTCAAGGCCCAGTTTAATGTTACTTTCTTTGTGAAGCCTTTTCTGGTTTTGTTTAGCAAAATAAACAATTCACTTCTCTTTTGTTCAAATCACATTTTTTCACATTATTACTTTAACATCTCTTAAGCATGTTAAAGGCAAAAACAGAGTCTGTTTTACTTTCTTGACATACAATGTCAAGAAAAATCACATTTAAAGTCCATACTTAGCTGCACATTGGTGGATCTGGGTTTATAATCCTAAGCAACTCAGGAAGCTGAGAGCTAGGATTGAGGTTTGAAGGCAGCCTGTCAGAAAAGTCTGTGAGACTCTTATATCCAATTTACCACCAAAAAGTTGGAAGCGAAAGTATGGCTCAACTGGTAGAGCTCCAGCCTTGAGCAAAAAAGCGAAGAGACAGCGTGAAGCCTGGAGTTCAAGCCCTAGAACAAACACACACACACACACACACACACACACACACCAGAACACACACACACACACACACACCAGAATTTATATCCTATTCTAACATGACAAGCCAAGAAAACGGTACCCTACAGCTCTGAAGTACAGTTTCTTTGCTATACTAGGTTTGGTCACAGGAACATGTTTCCCCCAAGGAAAACCAAGTTTTTACTGGAGTGTTTCAAATAGTGGTACATTATCGTGAAACAACCAATACTTTAATGCTCAATAACAGAACAAGAAACATACATATAAAATGAAGCAAGTTTACATCTTTCTCTAATACTGTAGAAAATTTAAACTCCTATGATTTTGTCCTTTCATCTAAAACCACAAATACAGTATAATTATGATTATATAGTTATATAGTTATTCCTCAACCACTCTAAAGTCTATCTGATATGTATTTTATAATTTATCAAGGCTTTGAATATAAGCAAATGTCTAAGAAAATAGAAAAAATGCCAAGCCTAAGTTCACAAGAGTTGAACAATTTAGGCCAAACCCCTTATTACTTTTGGTCTTTTTTCTTCTTTCCTATTTGTATTCATTTGGCTTGTTGTAGCCCAGGAAAAGCCATAACTGTGGCTACTTCACTTGGAAACAGTGCCCTGTGGCAGAGACTGTACTGTTCTTTACAAGCAGACTACTTGAGCAACAGTTAGGGGTCACAGATTCAGGGATGTTTTATCACCATAGGTGAAAGCTGTATTACAATTTACCAAGCACCATTCTCCCAGTAAGTTTTTCTGACACCCCTGGCTGTCAGAAATTCAGGAGAACTTACACAATCCATGGAGGATTGCTGGCTGTGACTCAGAAGGGGGTGACTGGAACAGTTTGGTAATGACTGGGTAACATAGTTGAGAATATGAAGGCCAAGTGCAAGATTAATTTTTAGGCAACCCCAGTGGAGTGATCCATCTCCAAACCAGATGTAGTACATTGTCTAAGGGAACTTCCAATTGGAGTGTTGTACAATGTGGTGGAGTGTATGCTGTGTTTACGTGTCTGTGTATGGTGGAATCATAGTACCACGGGAAGCTCAGTGGATCGAATGTCTCCTGGGCTGTTTTCATCATGGCACTAAGACTTCAGAATTCTTGATATGTGCCATGGTCAGGTGGAGGCTATCTGTGACAAATCCACAGTTTTGGTCCTGTCTGATCCAGCCAAAATTATATTCTGAAAAGCTAACATTAAGATTTGCATTAAGGATGCATTTTCGGGGGAAAAATTGGGAGAATTCAATATATGGCTTTTTATTTGACTAGAAATTGATTTTAAAGCCTTGGTCTGCCAAGTGCTCCTTTTGGCTGTTCCAGGCATATTTTATTTTTCTCTGCTACCCATGCTGCACTTCCCCACATTTCACATTGCAAATTTCACACATATATAAAGTCATGCAGATGAGTTATTTTACCTTTGCCTGCACCTACATCAGGTGGAAGAATACCAGCTTTAATGAAGGAAACAGAAATAGAACACTATATAGTTAGAATGTAACATACCCATGAGCATGTATAGTGATACAAAATAGAGCTTATAAAAAATGCTAACGCATGCAAAAAGAATGAAGTGTACAGATACAGGGAACAAAAATACGTTTATATCCCCAAACTTACCCAGTATTCAGACTCACACATTACTTAAAGTATATTACTTGTATTTGCCTAGATTTTAAACAAGCTTTGGATTTCAAACTTACATATGGATAGAAATGTCAGTTTCTTACACTATGGAAGACAATCAAATGAGTAATCTTTAAGCAATTTCAAAATTTAGAGACATGCAGAAAAACTTTTATACTATTTTTGAACACTTTCATCGAATCTTAAACATTTCAGAATCACTTAAAACTATAAGAGGAAGAGCTAATATCTTTTCTAATATTATAATGGCACTATTTTCTTTTCTCTGTAGCAGATGAGATATCAAAATCTAAGTCCATTGCTCAAGCACAAAATAAATGCATTGTTTAATATCTTTTGATTTTTGGGCAGAGAACTTAAATCAATGTATAGACTGCCAAATTATTTCCAGTGGCTAGGAACCAGATCTAGAAATTATCTATCTATCTATTTTAGTGTCTATGTGTACATATATATGTATATATTATATGACTGAGTATATATGTGTATGTGTGCATAAAGTTGTACACAGGGGAAAACATCGCTTTACACTTTGCATTTAAATATCCAAAATACTGTAATTTTCACTTAACTTCAATATTTTTAGTTTGAAAGTTTAATGTGGACTTGAGAAACAAATACCAGATAGTTACTCATAAATAAGTAATTTTGCCATATATCAGAATGAGTAATTACACGTATTTGTATTATTTCAGTAAGAAGGATATTCTATGGCAAGAAGGAAAGAAGTGGATATATAAAAGATAAAGACTTTTATTCCATGTTGTTTATAACCCTATGGATTGTATACATACCCATCTTACCTGCATCCATAGTTGTTATTGCTTCCTCTGTAATATGGCTGCCTGGTCCTGCTGATGTATGTGCATAGAAGTAAAACTTATATCTAGTGCTGAAATTTAAGTTTTTTAAAATCCAGCGTGTCTTGTTGGCAGGGATTTTTAAATCTAACAGAGGTCCTAATTCATGAGTGCTATTAACTGTCAAAAGAAATAACAGACAAGCATACTCCCATTAGCTGCTATAGAAGTATTGTCTATAATTGCTTCAAATTAAAATCATCAACCTGGTTTACAATGACTTAAACGATCTTTTCCACTCTTTGACAAACATCATATATGTTAAACAATATAGTCTGATAATATGATATTACATATAATATTGTATAATATATAATTATAATATTATATAATATAGCCCAATATAATATGAAGGGGAAATAGGTTCTCCATTGGCTTATAAACTAGGGGAATTTTATGGTTGAATCACAATAGCATTTTTAATTTTGTGCTTTTGCAGATGGAGTCATTTACAATCAATAACTCCAAGCCCTTCTTCTAGCAGCCTGTGTCAAAGGAACATCTTAACATTTTCTGTTTATAGATAATACCTACTTAACCTAATGATAGTACACTCTAGACCTTCAAAGGTCTCTATTATTCTACAGAGCAATTAATTCTCAATAACATATATATAGTTTTTTTTTAAAAACTAAAACCTGAGGTTCCTTCTGAAGTGATACAGGAAACTACTGTCTTCCTTCCTATATTCCTTCCTTCCTTCCTACATTCCTTCCTTCTTTTCTTCCTTCTTTCCCTCTCTCTCTCCCTCCAAATATAAATATCAATTTTGTATTTTAAAGTAACAACTATTTTAAAAATAGAGTTCTCCCTCCCCTTCTCCCAATAACTTACTTGGCTGATATTTTAGAGTGTACTCAGTCAAAATACCATTTGGGTGGCTTGGTGGATCCCATTCCAAAGTGAGAGAGTCCAGGGAAGGATTAATAATCTTCAAAGATGATGGAGCACTGGGGACTTGAATGATAACACATAGTCACAAAAGAGGTTTATTTTAAACATTTCAGAATTATTGAAATGACATATTTTGTCATGTGTACACAATATATCAAAGTTTTGTTTTTCAATAACATGTTGATCCAGTTGAAAATACATTACCTGAAACATAAACTTATTTATTTTCTCCTTTTTCTTCTTATCATTTCCACTTAAGTTCATTAAAACCATCCTCTCAAAATATATAATGATTTCTTTTATTGGGACTCGAATTAAATATTTTAAAGGAAACAGTACTTACTGGACTTTTAATAAAAGCAAGTTGGCTGCTATGTGAAACCACTCAAACAGATCTTGAGAGGAAGCAGCTGTGTTCTGGGCCACTGAGGACTGCTTTCCCCAACAAACCAGGTGTCTCCCAACAGTCAGAACATCCGGCCTGCTGGGCTTTGGGCCTGAGCCAGGATACCCAGGTGCAGAGCCATGTTTATCCTTAGAGCTGACAGCTGCCCAGGATCTGGTCATACAGGACAGAAGCTCAAATGTTGGCACAACCCCTGGTCCTAGAGATAGCCTTAGGGTGTTAGGTTCTCCATAGCACAGTCTGGCACAAGGGAGAAATGCCTGGTCTTCTATTCACTTCCTCCTGAGGAGGATGGCTGGGGCAGCACTCCTTCACTGATGAATGTCTCATCTACCTTATTTCCTAGAAACCCCTTAATGGCACCATTGTCCTTCATTTGCTCTAGCCAGAAAGCAAGGAGACAACCTGGACCTTCCCCTCTGTCTCATTTCTACTATCTCCCAGAACACTAAATTCTGGTAAATTCACCACCTTAGTCCATTCCCTCCTTGTTCCACATTTTGTTGCTGTACCACTCCTTAGCTCAGGCTTACAACACTGCCCATGAGATTTATACGCTTCCAAGCTTCCTCTAACTAGTGAGTGTATCATACATTTGGGTGATCATAGACCCCTTTAAGAAACTGATGACCATGTAAGGTGACAGTGAGTCACACCTGTAATCATAACTATTCAGGAGGCTGAAATTTGAGGATCAGGTTCAAAGTCAACATGGGAGGGAAAGATTCTATGACTTTTTTTTTTTTTTTTTTGTCAGTCGCAGGGTTTGAACTCTGGGCCTGGGCACTGTCCTTCAGCTCCTCAACTCAAGGCAGGCGATCTATCACTTGAGCTACAGTGTCACTTCCGGTTTTCTGGTGGTTTATTGCAGATAAGAGTTTCACAGACTTTCCTGTCTGGGCTGGCTTTGAACCACGATCCTCAGATCTCAGCCTCCTGAGTAGCTAGGATTGTAGGCGTGAGCCACCGGCGCCTGGCTGATGCTAAGACTCTTATCTCTAACCACCAAAAAGCCAGAAGTGGAGCTGTGGCTCATGTAGCAGAGTCCTAGCCTTAAGCTAAAAAGCTCTGGGACAGCACTAAGACCCTGAGTTCAAGCCTCAGGCCCACAGTACGTCTCACACACACACACACACACACACACACACACACACACACACAAACTGATGACCACTAAAACTCTTCCTAGGAAAATACACATATAGTTTTCATTCTATTTCAAGGGAGGAGGGTCATGGAGCTCCTTACATGCCTTCAGTATCACACAGGGTCTGTACATATGTCAAGAGCAACTGGCCCACAGGTTAACATCCTTAGCATCCAGGATCCAAAGGCTGACTTCCCTCTTTTCCTCAACACTTCACACCACACAACTTTCCTGTAGAAGCAGTGATATTTCCTACCTATGTGTCTTCAGACACAACATTTTGTTCTTTTTTTAGTCCTTTAGGCCTCTGATCAAGTCTTCTACACCCCCACCCCCAAGTTGTCCAAAGGACCATTGTGAGGCCTCATTGGGGAAAGCAGAAGGGACCCTGGCCCTCCCCCAGGAAAATGGGATTGAGAACAGGCAAGAACCTGTAGTAAGATGGGAACTGGGACTCCGATGTTGCTGGACAGTTGCCAACATCATGAACCCTCAACCAGGAATTAGGATAGGGCAATCTATGACTGAGCTTTTATAGAAAAGATCTACATGAGTTATTGGCCCGTCAACATGGCTAGCTTGGGTTAAAATTCAAATTAGATAAAGCTTACTTTGGTACCATTTCAAACTTCTATCCATGTACTTTTTTTGATTGTTGTTTAGTGGTGCCAGAGATGCAACTCAGGAATTTGTGCATGCCTAGACTCTACCACTGATCTGTATCTTCTGTCCTCTATACGACTGCATTTTCCGGTCTCTCTTCTCCCCTAGGTTCCCATGTCCTTACCCAAACTCCTCCTCACTCTCTACTCCATCCATGTGTATTTGATTCATTTCTACCCTCCTTCAATAGCCCATAGTTGTCAAGATTTTCCTCCATTTTCCTCGCCACCTATTTTGTCAATTTATAACCTTTTTTTTTTGTTACCTGTAACCACCTATTTCAATTTCCTGAGTGCTGATATTATAGACATGTATCACTATACCTGGCACAAGGACTTCCACCTCTTAAGTCAGCTCAACTTTATAATGAATTAGGAAAGTACATTCAGAAAGAAACTAAAAATGACCTTAAGTCACAGAAATATTTTCCTTTCTTGGCAAATATTTCTGTGACTTATGGTCATTTCTATAGTTAGATTTCCCATTTCTGTTAAATTGCCCATTTAGTTCTAACATTTCTCAGCTGTGTTTACTGAACCTATAGAAGCTACAGAACGTGTCTCAGGTCAGAAAGCTAATGACCTAAATAAGCAACATATCTGCAAGGCTTCAGATAAAGTAATGTAGTGTAGGGAAAATTTCTGGGGCAGCATTTTGAATTTTGAAGCTTTCCATGTGCCCTCAAGCCAGCTATGAGTGGTATTTTGCTAGGTTTGGGTGTGCTGTATTCATTTAGGGGAAAAATTCCATTTGGTTTCCACATATTTTTTTTTAGGAGGCCCTCGCAGGCCATGCCAGAAGCTCCTGAATCTCAGAGGCATGTCCCTTCTGTACCTCCTTCTGGAGTGTGGAAGACTCTGTCAGGGCTGGCCGGGCCCTCCCCTTTCCCGTTGACCACTCGGACATTGAGCGCATAGTGGCTAAAGGGCTCCAGCCCAGGCAGCATGCCGTGAGTCTTGCTGCCCTGGAAGGTGAGGATCTTTTTCTCAATGTGACGCTTGTCTCTTCTGGATGAACTGTGGGCTTTCCAGTAGTAAATCTGAAATGGCAAGATGAGACAAAAGTCAGGGATGCATAGGGAGCAAACAAGATTCCTCATGCTCACAAAACTAAAGCTACTAAAGTTTTTCCAGAACTTTGTCCTGTTACAATTTATTTTTTACCCCCCCCTCCCCGCCCCATGTCTTCCCATTCTCAATATAGACAAGGAACTGGGTCTGGGCTGAGGTGTGCATGGGGTAGGTTTATTTCTATATAGTCAGTGTAAGAACACATCCTGTGGTAAGCACAAGAGGCTCCTGTTACAATTTATAACAAAACTAGTAGCTAGGTGCCAGTGGCTCACCTGTAATCCTAGCTAGTCAGGAGGCTGAGATCTGAGGATCATGGTTTAAAACCAGGGCAGGAAAGTCTGTGAGATTCTTAATCTGCAGTTAACCACCAAAAAGCTGAAGTGGAGCTGTGGCTCAAGTGGCAGAGTGCTAGCCTTGAGCAAAAAAGTTCAGCAACAGCACTCAGGCCCTGAATTCAAGCTCCAGGACTGGCACAAAAAAGAAAAGAAAAAAGAAAACCAGTATAAAACTAATGAATATGGATTGTGAGGCAAGAGGGATAGAAGCTTCAGAAAATGAAGAAACTAAGTAAAGAGTGACTCTATAACATGGCTGAGTTGTACTGTTTTGCTGGTGGATTATGAGTAAAAAAACAACAAAGCATACAAAGGACTGATATGGTTCTCTTCAGAGAATGAGGAAAAGATTACAATGAAAATGATTTAAGTATTTTACTTGTAGTAACTATTCTTAAAAATAACCAGTGTTTGCATACTTTCCCAGAGTTATCTACATATAACATACAGCTTAATTCTAAAAACCACAGTAAGGCTTTTTGTTGTTGTTGTTGGTCATGGGCCTGAACTGTGGGCCTGAGCGCTGTCCCTCAGCTCCTCAGCTCAAAGCCAGCGCTCTTCCACATGAGCCACAGTGCCACGTCCAGCTTTTTCTGCTTATGTGGTGCTGAGGAATCAAACCCAGGGCTCATGCATGCAAGGCAAGCACTACCACTGAGCCACCTTCCCAGCCAAGGCTCTTATCATAATTATTTGTTTCTTTTTTTTTTTCTTTTGCCAGTCTTGAGGCTTGAAATCAGGGCCTGGGCATGGTCCCTAGGCCTCTTTGTGCTCAAGGCTAACACTCTACCACTTAAGCCACAGTGATGCTTCTGGTTTTCCTGAGTAGTTTATTAGAGATAATAGTCTTAAGGACTTTCCTGCCTGGCTGGCTTCGAACTGCAATCCCAAGATCTCAGCCTCCTAAGTAACTTTGATTATTATTATTCTATGGACAGAAGAACCGTTCCTATAACTTGCTGAGTGGTTTTTTCCCCCAAAGTGGGCTTTTCCACTAAGACAAGCCATCACTTGATCAAAATTTTGTATTAAGCTGAGTGCCAATGGCTTTCACCTGTAATCCTAGCTACTCAGAAGGCTGAATCTGAGGATCATAGTTCAAAGCCAGCCCAGGCAGTAAAGCTCATGAGACGCTTTTCTCCAATTAACCACCAAAATACCCAGAGCTGTAAATTGTAGATCACTAGCCTTGAACAAAAAAGTTCAGGGAGGGCTGGGAATGTGGCTTAATGGTAGAGTGCTTGTCTAGCATGCATGAAGCCCTGGGTTTGATTCCTTAGTACCACATAAACAGAAAAAAGTCTAGGAGTGACACTGTGGCTCAAGTTGTAGAGTGCTAGCCTTGAGCAAAAGAAGCTCAGAGACTGTGCCCATTCCCTAAGTTCAAGGCCCAGGACTAGCAAAAAAAAAAAGTTCAGGGTCAGTGCCTAGGACCTGAGTTCAAGCTCCAGGACTAGCACACACACACACACACACACACACACACACACACACACAAATGATATTAAATTATATGCACAGGTTTTGGAGAGATAAATTGTTAACTGACTGTGGTAACAACATGTTGTTCATTAATTTCTTTTAAGTGCTTCTTAGCAAAGTAAAGATATTTCTCAAGAGAAGTCAACATGTATGCAGACTGGCCAATGTTAGGGCAAACAAACCAACAAAAAACATGTTGCAGTATAAAATCTGTCCTCTAGGAGACCGGAGGAAGACGGCGGCAGAGAAGCTGGAGGCTAAAGAAGCTCTCGCATAGAAAACAGTTTTAGTGTTCCAGTGAACAGTCCTAAGCCAGAGAATCACACCAAGTGTGCCATCACAGTACAGAGAGGCCAGAGCAGGAAAATCCAGGCAAGGAGACAGATCTGAACACTTTCCGATATCTGTAGCTGTGGCTGCAGCAGCAGCGGTAGCAGCGGCCACCATACCAACAGAGAAAGTCTGGGACAAAGGCGCCTGACCCGGCAAGTGAGCAGATTCTACTCACTACCATCAAGAACTGACAAGGAGCAGAAATCTTCATCCTGCTGATTGCAGACCAGGGATGGCCCAGGAACCAAGACTCTGAGTGTGGAAGGAGCTAGCCTCTCAGGGAAAAGCTACTGTTTGCTGAAAGGCCGCAACCCTACCCAGAACTTAGCCTCATCACAGCATGTCCAAACTAGAGGACACAGCTATCTCCCTCTTCTGTGATACTCAAAGCAGATCTCCCTCCCACTGAACTAGCTGGGAGAAGGGTCACAAAGTCCTGGGTAAGGCAGAGCTGTCTGCCAGCTCAAATAAACTGACTTAAGAAACCAATCAAACCACAAATCAAACCAAACACCACAAGCAGATCAGAGACTCCATCAAGAGACTGGTTACAGACACAGGGAGCTACAAGATCTTCCCCTCCACCCCTTCCCCAAATCAAAGAACTATTTTTTCTACCTATTACTATTATTGTTTTCTATTATTTTTCTTTCTTTTTTTATAATTTTTATTTTAGGAGTGAATGTGCGTGCGTGCTTTTTTAAAAAAAAAATCTGTTTTGACCTTTTGGCCCTTCTTTTTCTTTTTCTTTTCTCTTTCTTTCTTTTTGCATGACTTCATTGCTGTTCTGCTCATCCCCAGATATATACCTGATGTTAATTATTAGACCTTATCCCTCATTGTGTACAAACTTAATCCAGAAACTCAATTCACAATCTCTTAGGCTTAACTTCTTTAATAGTAGTATTATTTCTTTATACCTATATAACTTTCAAGTATGCCAATTTTAAGAATTTTTATTTTTTCATTTTTCCTTTTTATCTTTCTTCTCCTCTCATCCTATCCTTTCCTTCTCTCAATATCATTTTTATACCTACATGATTTTTGTGTTTCTTTTTTAAATTTAAATTTTTGTTTTTCCATATTTTTCTTATTTTTTTAAATGTCTCTCCTATCATTCTGTACTATCCATTTCCCTCTCTGAGTTAGGATTTGGTTAAATTCACTGTCCTTTCACCTTTCCACATCCCTCTAATTCTATTTTTCCCCACAATTCTCCTTAAACCTAATAATTTCTGGTTTGCTGAATCCCTCTTGGATGTTCTTAGCCCATTAATCCACAGTTGTTTGATGTTGAATAGATTGTAACGTTGAACAGATTGTATCGTTGAACTATATTGTATCTGTAGCCATTTTGACTGCAACTACAGGACTCTGGTTGATGCTTGCCTTAATATAGTGTTCCAGCACAAAATTGGTGTTACTTTCATATCTAAAATATACTTGGAACTCAAAAATTTAAATCCCCCAATAACAAATCCTCAAAGAAACAACTGCCCAATAAACAAGTGGGCAAAAGACTTAAAGAGAAACTTCTCTGAAGAAGAAAGAAGGATGGCCAATAGAC
>NW_012267288.1:12082676-12104896 GCF_000151885.1 Dipodomys ordii | reverse complement strand
ACAGTATTTTCACAAATAAAATAAAATTAAAAAAATAAAAGAAAAATGACAAGTCCTGGTATCTCAGCTCCTGCTCAGGATAATCAGGTGATGGAACAGTTAATGAATAATCCAGAGGAGAGTTCCCAAAAGCTCTACAAACATGGTGAATGAAAAGATTGAAAACTTGCAAAGGAGTCAGTGCAAGCGTGATAGGGAGTGAGACGAGGCAAACCAAAGATTAATACAGGAACTTCACAAGCATGCTGAGGCTAACCAAAAATTACTACAGGAATCTCCTAAGCATGAGGAAGGTACTCAAAGATTAATACAGGAATTGTGTGAGCAGGCTGAGAACAGTCAAAGAGAAAGACAGGAATTGAGTGAGCAGGCTGGGAACAGTCAAAGAGAAATACAGGAATTGCATGAGCGTGAGGAAGCTAATCAAAGAGTAATACAGAATTGCGAAAGCGGGATCAGAATAGACAAAGATCAGTAGAGGCATTCATGGAATCCATAAACAGACAGCTGAAGAAATCCAGGGAGACCACAAAGGGCACAAAGGGAATGCTGAATTGAGCCTGTCAGAAGGAAAGGGAGTCCAAGGAAACCATAGCTAATCAACTAAGTGATTTGAGAATAAACCCTGAACACCAAATTAAGGAAGTAAAGAAGTTCATACAAGATCTAAAACAAAGCTCCAACAAAGAATTTGGAGCCATCAAAGCTGACCTATTAGAAGGAAAGGAAATAAAAAACAAGGTAGAAAATCTTGACAGTAGGTTAGACCATGCAGAAGATCGAATCTCGGGGATTGAAGAAGATAGTCTAGATATTATAGAGAAAGAACATGCAACTATCCAAGACAAATCCAAGAAATATGATAGATCTATTCAATATTTGGAAGACACCACCAGAAGGCCTAATCTGAGGATAATGGGTGTAGAGGAACACCTAAAAAACAGAAGCTAACAGTCTAGGAAATTTATTTAACAGGATCCTAGCACAGAACTTCCCAAACATGCAAAAAGATAGGCCTATTCAGATACAAGAAGCTTTTAGAACCCCAAATAGACCAGACCAGAACAGGACATCCCACCATCACATTATAATCTATAGGATCAATCTAGACCAAGGAAAGGATCCTTAAAGCTGTCAAGGAGAAAAGATCAATCACCTATAAAAGGAAACCAATTAGAATAAACTCAGATTTCTCAGCAGAGACAATTAAACCAAGAAGAGCCTGGAATGATGTATGCCATGTCCTAAACACAAACAACCAAGAATACTGTACCCAGGTAAACTCTTCTTCATAACAGAATGTCAAATAAAAACCTTCCATAGCAAAGAAAAACTGAAACAATATATCTCCATCAAACCATCTCTACAGAAGATACTTAAAGATGTCCTATGCATAGAAAACCAACAAGACCACAATAAAGGCCAAGAAAGCACACCCAAACTGAGAATTCAAGCACAATAGGAAGAACCCAGCTGTCCCAGCCCCCAAGAAGGTGGATAACATGGCAGGAACTACCAAACACCTCTCAGTCCTAACTCTCAACATTAATAGACTTAACTCTCCAATTAAGCAACTTAGACCATCTAGTTGGATTAAAAAACAAGACCCTTCTATCTGCTGCCTTCAAGAACAAACATATTCTGAAAGTGAAAGGCTGGACTAAAATCTACCAAGCAAATGGCCCCCATAAACAGGTGGGAGTTGCAATCCTAATATCTGATAAAATAGACTTCAAATTAAAATTAGTGAGAAGAGATAAAGAAGGTCGCTACATACTAATTAAGAAATCTCTCCTTCAGGAAGATATCACAATTCTAAATATCTATTCACCAAAAAATGGAGCACCCAAATTCATCCAAGACACTAATTTCCCTCAAATCTCACATAAATCCAAAGACATTAATTGTTGGGACTTTGACACACCACTATCCCCACTAGATAGATCAACTCAGCAAAAACTCAAAAGAGGGCTTGGGAGGTGGCTCAGTGGTAGAGCGCTTGCCTTGCATGCCTGAGGCCCTGGGTTCGATTCCTCAGCACCACATAAGCAAAAAGAAAAAAGCCAGAAGTGGCGCTGTGGCTCAAGTGGTAGAGCGCTAGCCTTGAGCTGAAGAGCTGAGGGACAGCGCCCAGGCCCAGAGTTCAGGCCCCACAACTGGACCCAAAAACAAAACAAAACAAAAAAACTCAACAGAGAAACCACAGATCTAAACAACTGCATAGATCAACTAGATTTAACAGACATCTACCAAATATTTCACCCAGCAGCATCAGAATACATGTTTTTCTCAGCAGCATACAGAACATTTTCCAAAATAGACCACAGTTTAGTTCACAAAGCAAACTTGTCCAAATTCAGAAACATTGAAGTTATGCCCTGAATTCTCTCAGAACACAAGGGAATAAAATTAGACCTCAACACCAAAAGCCACCAAAGAAAGTCCTGTAACACATGGCGGCTGAACAACACACTGTTGAATCTCCAGTGGGTCATGGAAGAGATTAGAAAGGAAATTCAAAGGTTTATGATATTCAACAAAAATGAACACACAAATTACCAGCTCCTCTGGGAGACAGCAAAGGCAGAGGCAAGTTTATAGTTCTGAGTTCCTATGTCAACAAATTGGAGAGATTTGAAACCAACCATTTAATGAGACATCTGAACCTCCTTGAAAAAGACCAGCAAGCTAAATGCCAATCCAGTAGATGGAAAGAAATAATTAAAATTAAATCAGAATAAACGAATTAGAATAAAAAAACATAGAAAGAATCAACAAGACAGAGTTGGTTCTTCGAAAAAATTAACAAAATTAAAAATTAAAAAAATTAGCAAATCTTATCAGAAAAAGAAGAGAACACACCCAAATAAACAAACTCAGAGATGAGAATGGAAACATCACCACAGAAACAACCAAGATTCAGAACATTATAAGGGAATACCTCAAACCTTTATGCTAATAAATTTGAGAACCTGGAAGAAATGGACAATTTCCTAGCAAATATTGACATGCCAAAACTAAACTAAGATGAGTTAAACCAACTTAACAAGGCCATATCAAGCATTGAAATAGAAACAGCAATAGGAGACTTCACATCTTAGAAAAGCTCAAGACTGGATGGATTTATAGCAGAATTCTATAAGGCCTTCAAAGCAGAACTCACACCAATACTCCTTCAACTCTTCAATGAAATTGAAAGAGAAAGTTCACTACTGAACTCTTTCTATGATGCCATCATACCCTCATCCCCAAACCAGGCAGAGACTCAGCAAAGAAAGAGAACTATAGACCCATTTCTTTGATGAACATCAATGCAAAACAAAATTTTTGACTTCAACAATTCATCCAAAAAATCATACACCACTATCAAACAGGATTCATTTCAGGGATGCAAAGCTGATTCAATATACGCAAATCAATTAATGTAATTAATCACATCAATAAGAGCAAGGATAAGAACCACATGGTTATCTCAATAGATGCAGAAAAAGCATTTGACAAGACCCAACACCCCTTTATGATGAAGGCTCTGGAAAAACTAGGAATCCATGGAACATTCCTCAATATAATAAAGGCTGTATATGACAAAACTACAGCCAGCATTATATTTCATGGTGAAAAACTAAAGCCATTTCCTCTAAACTCAGGAATGAGACAAGGATGTCCACTCTCTCCACTTCTATTAAATTTATTATTAGAATGCCTAGCTACAGCAATAAGACAAGATGCAAACATAAAGGGGATCCAAATAGGGAAAGATGAAGTAAAACTCTCCCTCTTTGCAGATGACATGAACTTGTATTTAAAGAATCCCACAGATTCCACTCCCAAATTACTTGAGCTGATTCGAATCTCTGGCAAAGTAGCAGGGTACAAAATTAACCCTCAAAAATCAATGGCTTTTCTGTATGCCAACAATGAGAAGAAATCAGAAAAGCAACTCCATTTGTAATAGCCCCACCAAAAAAAAATACCTAGGAATTAACTTAACCAAAGAACTGAAGGACCTCTATGATGAAAACTTTAAAAACCTGAAAAAGGAAATAAAAACAGAACTTAGAAAGTAGAAAAACCTCCCATACTCCTGGATTGGAAGGATCAACATTG
Organism: Dipodomys ordii; assembly: GCF_000151885.1. NCBI lineage: Eukaryota > Metazoa > Chordata > Mammalia > Rodentia > Heteromyidae > Dipodomys > Dipodomys ordii. Next base: position 12,100,789 of record NW_012267288.1, on the reverse strand, counting down.
TGAAAATGGCAATACTTCCCAAGGCTATCTACAAATTCAATGCAATACCTATCAATACAATTCAATAAATACCTATCATTCTTCAAGAAAATAGAAGAGGCAAATTCATATGGAACAATAGAAGACCCCGAATAGCAAAAACGATCCTTAACAGAAAGAACAATGCTGGAGGAATATCAATACCAAATTTCAAACTCTACTACAAAGCCATAGTAATCAAAACAGCTTGGTACTGGCACAAGAAGAGACCTCAGGACCAATGGAATAGAATTGAAAACCCAGAAATGAATCACAAGATCTATAGCCACCTAATCTTTGATAAGGGAGCTAAAAAAATAGAATGGAAGAAAGACAACCTCTTCAGTAAATGGTGCTGGCAAAATTAGTTAATCATTTGTAGAAAACTAAATCTAGATCCTTAATATATCACCCTGTACCAGAATTAACTCCAAATGGATAAAAGACCTTGGAGTCAAAGCAGACACCCTGAAAACATTACAGGACAGAATAGGAGAAACCCTAGGTCTCCTTGGCACAGGCTGACATTTTCTTAATAGAATTTTCTTAATAGAGACCCAGAAATACAACAAATCAAAGAAAGGTTGGACAAATGGGATTACATGAAGCTGCAGAACTTCTGCATGGCAAAAGACATGGCTCACAAGATCAATAGAAAGCCCATGGATTGGGAGAAGATCTTCACTAGTCATACAATGGACAAGGGTCTCATATCTAAAATATGCTTGGAACTCAAAAAATTAAATCCCCCAACAACAAATCCTTAAAGAAACAACTGCCCATTAAATAAGTGGGCTAAAGACTTAAAGAGAAAATTCTCTGAAGAGGAAGTAAGAATGGCCAACAGACACATGAAGAAATGCTCAACCTCTCTAGCCATAAAAGAAATACAAATAAAAACAACATTGAGATAGAATGGCTATAATCAAGAACTCTTATAACAACAGATGCTGGAGAGGATGTGGACAGAAGGGAGCCTTACTGAATTGTTGGTGGGAGTGTAAACTTGTTCAACCACTTTGGAAAGTAGTATAGAGGTTCCTCAAAAGACTCCACATAGCAATCCCACTTTTGGGCATTTACCTAAATGATCACAAACAAGACCATAATAAAGTTACCAGCACAAATATGTTTATTGCAGTATTATTTACCATAGCTAAGATATGGGGAACCAACCCAGATGCTCCGCAGTAGATGAATGGATCAAGAAAATGTGGTATATATACACAATGGAATTCTATGCCTCCATCAGAAAGAATGACATTCATTGCCCCATTTGTTAGAAAATGGAGACTTAGAAAAAATTATATTAAGTGAAGTAAGCCAGGCCCAAAGAAACACAGGTTCCATGATTTCCCTTATTTACAATAACTAGTATATATCTGAGACAAGCAGAAAAGTTCAGGTAAGATGATGTTAAGCGAAATGAACCCCAAGATAAGGACACGAGTGGTTTTTTCTTTCTTGCTATTGTTTCTAACGTATTTATAAGGTACCATGTGATTTTTTGTTGCTTTGTATGTCCCTCCCAGATGGTATAACTCCTGTTTTCACTGTTTTTGATGTTGGTATAATTTGGGAAGCGGAAGGGAAAAAACAAATTGTTTAAATAGGGATACAGGTTGACCCATTGCAACAATGAGATGTATAAGACGCTTTGTCGAAAAATGAACTTTACAATTTAGGCTGGGGGGAGAGGGGAAGGAGGGACAGGGAGAATGTAGTTGTAGAGATGGGAGGGAAGGGATGGTAGGGTAAAAACAAATGAGGAGGCAACAATGCTTGATAAAAAAATGTACTCATTACCTTGCCCATGTGATTGTAACCCCTTTGTACAGTATTTTCACAATAAAAAACTTATTTTTTAAAAAAAGAAAACAACTGACTTTCTAAAAAAAAACCCAAACTGTCCTCTAGGTGGTGGCAGTGCTTGATCAAAGTTGTGTGTGTGTGTGTGTGTGTGTGTGTGTGTGTGTGTGTATGTGTGTATCAGAGAGAGAGAGAGAGAGAGAGAGGGGAGAGAGAGATTTTAGCTGCCTACCAATAAAAATTTTGAATCAGTCCTTCTGTGCTCTTCAAGAACAAAGATAATTAGTTTTATAAGAACAACTCAGGGACTGGGAAGTTGGCTAAGTGGTAGAGCGCTTGCCTTGTATGCCTGAGGCCCTGGGTTCGATTCCTCAACACCACATAAGCAAAAAGAAAAAAGCCAGAAGTGCTGTGGCTCAAGTGGTAGAGCGCTAGCCTTGAGCTGAAGAGCTGAAGGACAGCACCCAGGCCCAGAGTTTAGGCCCCATAACCAACCAAAAAAAAAAAAGGTCTGGGAAGGTGGTTCAGTGATAGAGCGCTAGCCTTGAGCTGAAGAGCTGAGGGACAGCGCCCAGGCCCAGAGTTCAGGCCCCACGACCGGACCCAAAAAAAAAAAAAAAGATGTAATCCATACTGCTACAAAACTAAGTCCAGTTTGTTATATCCTATATTTATTTTTTAAAATTAGGTTTTCCTCGTTTCATAAAAATATTATTTAGTTGGCAGAATGTTCAATCAACTGTGGAAAAAAGTTGAAAAACAGATTTTTCCCCATTTTGGCTGAATGAGAATTCATGTTAACGTTATCTGCCTTGTTTTTTTTAACCTTTTGTGATCCTGCCTGGAAAAATAGAAGAATTCATATATGTGTGTGTGTGAGTGTATGTGTGTGTGTGTGTGCGTGTGTGTATATATACACATATAGAAAAGATACCGTACAGAGGGTTTACAGTTACATGAGCAAGGTAATGAGTCCATTTCCTATTGAGCATTGTTACCCCTCCTTTGTTTTTCCCCTACCATTCCTTTCCTCTAGACCTTCCCAACTCCTCCTCCTCCCCCTCCCTCCCCTTCCCCCCACCTCTTGGCAAAGTAGTAAAGTCTGTTTTCAACATAGTGTCCTGTACACCTCGTTGTTAAAATGGGTCACCCTGTATTCTTATCAGCATTTTTTTAAAAGAATTCTTGAGTTCCTAATTTATGAGCAGATTTACGAGCTAACTGACCTTATACTGCATGTGTGGCATGGCCTTTGCCATGCCTTGTTATGGAGGGAAGGACACAAATGCCTCCCTGCACTTACTCGATAGCCTTGTAGGTGTCCTCGGATACTTTTCAGTGGTACCGGGTCCCAGTGGACCTCAGCCAAGGTACTGTTTACCACATTTACATGCACATTCCCGGGAGCCACCATCGGGACTAGGGAAAGAACAGGAAGAGAGTAGAGGTGTTAATGTTCTTTCTGAATTTCATGCAAAGTATCACTATCTCTAATGATTTTGACATGCAGCAGGTCTTGGCATAGTTCACAGAATCCTACATGGATTGTTAACATTTGGTTTTTGCTGTTGTTATTTGGTCATTAGACATAATGAGAACGAGTTGTTTTGATGTAACCTCTTTCACATTATGAAAGCATCCCCCCTCTCATTCTGATGCACTGGGGATTGAATGCAGGACCTTGCACAAGCTAGGTAAGCTCTCCATTATTGGGCTATAACCCTGTCTCTGAACCTCCATGTCTTACATAGAGGACTGTTTAAATTCAAAGAAGCAGAATGACTGGTATCTGTCCTGCCAAACCCTTGGTTTGTAGTCAATGTGATGGATCTACTGGGATGGAAAAGTGGGAAGGAAACCGTGTGACACACTTACGGTCTTCTCCAGAATGTCCCATGACTTCAGCTGGCTCTGGAGCAAAGCCCACATCATTCAGGGCCTGAACTTTGATCAGGTATGGGACAAAGGTTGGTGTGCCTGAGACAATATATTTGGATACGTTTGCCACAAGTACAGATGTCCATTCATCATCACCATCTTTCTGGCGCCAGCTCACTTTGTACTGAAGGCCTGGCCCATTTGATTCAAACCCATTCAAGGGCTATAAGAGAAACCAAGCAGACAGACATATAATCATTTACAGGAACATCAGACCCAGCTCTCAAGCCTATAGAAAAATAAGTGTTGAGACACTAACATACAAGCTATTAGCCATTTTCTTCAGGGACTATTTATTTATTTTCCAGGTGTAAAGAGATTCAAAGCATGTGTGGAATCAACATTTCAAAGGTTGCAAATTACTACTGTAAAACAGTAAATACCTTTCAAAGTCTGGCTCCACAGTGAAGCGTGGGTATCTTAAACCATTTCAGTTATCCAGATTATTTATATATTCCTATTTGTACATCATTATCCATTTTACTTGAGGACTGAAATTTATTTTCTTTTTGATTAAGAAACAATTTAATCTAACATTCTATCATGTATGCATGTATGTAAGTATATAAAGCACATACATATAGGTGTACATATAAGTATTCATGTATAAATCCATGTAATAGGTTTAAAAATTGTACAAGTTTTCCAAGTCTTGCAGGGGAGAACATTAGCTGGCATATTTTGAGTACATAGACATTAGGCATTAGTCTAGGTATTTTAAATGCAATAATTCTTTTTTTTTTTTTGGGTCCGGACATGGGGCCTGAACTCTGGGCCTGGGTGCTGTCCCTCAGCTCTTCAGCTCAAGGCTAGCGCTCTACCATTTGAGCCACAGAGCCACTTCCGGCTTTTTTCTTTTTGCTTATGTGGTGCTGAGGAATCGAACCCAGGGTCTCAGGCATGCAAGGCAAGCGCTCTACCACTGAGCCATCTTCCCAGCCCCCGCAATAATTCTTTTAAAAATATTTTTTAATTTTTATTTTTTATTGTGAAAATACTGTACAGAGGGGTTACAATTACAATGAGTACATTTCTTATCAAGCATTGTAGCCTCCTCCTTTGTTTACCCTTCACTTCCCTTCCCAGACTCCCCTCACCCCCCACCCAATCCTCCTCCCCCCCCACCAAAGTTGTAAAGTTCGTTTTTCCACATAATGACTTGTACATCTCATTGTTGCAATGGATCCACCTGTATCCCTGTTTAAACGATTTGTTTTTCCCTTCCCCTCCACAAATTATACCAAGCTCAAATACAGTAAAAGCAGGGGTTATACCATGGGGGAGGGACATACAAAGCAACAAAGAAATAATCTCATAAATGTGTTAGAAACAATCACCTGAAAGAAAAAAAAACATTTGAATACATATCTTAGGGTTCATTTCCTTAACATCAACTTATCTGACCTTTTCTGCTTGACTCAGACATATACCAGTTATTGCATATAAGGGAAAACATGGGACCTAAGTATTTTGGGCCTGGCTTACTTCACTTAATATAATTTTTTCCAAGTCTTAAATGCAATAATGCTTTTAAGCTTATGAAACTGGTATTTCTATTACTCCCATCATTTAGATGCCCAGCAGATGTTCGACAACTGGCTTAGAATGACACTATGAGAAGCAGAGCTAGGATTTGAACCCATTCACTTTTCCACTACAGATCAAGTGTTTAAAAATATTGTTTCATACTGACATATAATTTTTCTCCTGGAAATGAATGAAATGGTATTTTTATGTGCATATCAATTAAGCCAACTTTTTCTTTCTTTCTTCTTTAAAAAACAACAACAACAACAAAACCTTGAGAAGTTGAAGGCTGTATAGCTCACCTTCCACGTAATCACCAAATTATCTGGTTCTGATCCAAGTCCTTCCACATCTGTGGGATTTTTATCTGGTTCTGGAAGTAGACACATATGTGTAAACTTTGGTCCTTTGCAGGGACTGTTAAGGGTTTTCTAATTTATTTCACACTTTACCTGCGGCTTTTGTGAAATACTGTTCGGATGCCTCACTTGGTAAGCTCTGGCCGATGTTGTTCACTGCTGTTACTCGGAAGGAATAGTTCACATAAGGCGACAGCTTCAGTTGGGCTGTGGTCTGCGTCCCAGGAACTTCAGCTTGGTGGTGCCACAGCCCTGCCTCGTGCATTGTATCTTCGTATTCGATGATGAATTCTGATCACAACACACCACAAACACAAAGCAGCAAATTCAGTCAGCTCAGGCACATGTAGCAGCTACATATTAAAACTTTGATTTTGGAGCTCTCTCATTACCCACCATCCTTCAACACACACAATAATATTTGGAATTCTTTGACAAAAATGTGAAGTTTGATAACTTAATTCAAACCATTTAGAATGGAACCATCTATCCTGAGGAGAAATTTAAATATATGAGAAGATGGCCAATATTTGATAATAGGGAAGAGATAAAATAAACATTAGGATGACATTTTTCACTAAACTGATAGTGATCAAAGGCTTAAACTCTTTTTGTGGTTGGGGAAGAAGAATTCTCTGGCTTTATAGGAAATATAAATTGGTACAACTTCCATATAGGACACTAGAAAAAAAAAACACTCAAACACTATAATACACAGATTTTGAGAAACTATTTTTAGCAATTCATTTTGAGGAAGCATGCTCATATATATGGTTCAAAGATACAAGAAAAAGAACCAATATTGCCACATGGTTTGCAAATAAAGCAACCTAATTGCAAAAAAGCTAAATGTCTACCAAAATAGGATACTGATTACACCAAATATGCCCCATCCACACAGTGGATATCTATTATAAATAAGTGGGGCTGAAATGGAATGATTTCTAGATGCATTGTTAAGTGAAACCAAGCAGGATATAGAATAGTCTGTACTGGATGCTACATTTGTATAGAAGAGATACTATACCATATGCAATTAAATGTATAGCTATTTACTCTCAGAGTATATACATCCACTGATGTGGCCAGAGGAGCTAGCAATCAGAAGTTAGGAGAAGATGAGAGTCCTAGGTCATACCTTCTGTATTTAAGAAAAGTTTGTAGTCTGTATATGTTGAACCCATGTACAAATAGCTATTTAGATATTCAGTATCTACTATGTACCATATGTCTATGATGCAAACCATAAATACAAAAACGAACTAGACATACTGCATAGTGCAATAGTCCAAGCAAGGTTCCTGGAGTTCTCCTTTCAGCCTCCATTTCTTTGCTGGCCATGTCTAGTCTCATCTTTGGATGACCTTCATATTGATACCTGCAGCCTTGACCTATTCCCTGACACACACACTTAGATAGCTGATTGTTCTGCTAAGTATACTGAATATCATCCAAAATGAAGCTGATCTTCTCCCCCACCGGTAGGGATACTGAAGTTAAAATCTTGCTCTTTTAAGCATCACTTTAGTTTTGTTTTGTTTTTTGTCGGTCGTGGGGCTTGAACTCTGGACTTGGGCGCTGTCCCTCAGCTCTTCAGCTCAAGGTGAGCACTCTACTGCTTGAGCCACAGCGCCACTTTCGGTTTTCTGGTGAAGTCTCATGGACTTTCCTGCCCAGGCTGGCTTTGAACCGCAATCCTCAGATCTCAGCCTCCTGAGTAGCTAGGATTACAGGCGTGAGCCACCAATGCCCAGAAAGCATCTCTTTAGTTTTACAATAAAACTTCTAAGATTACTGCTAAGATGAACTTACTTAGCGCTCCAATATCTGTATGGCCTAGTCCCTCATCAGATTTTATTCCCTCAGTTTATGTCATTAAGGTGAGGAGCTGGCATTGTTGAAGAGCTACTTTGTAGCAGAGACAGTGAAAAGAAAGAGACCTACATTAGAAGTAATGGACCCGATACTCAGTTTTTTGTTTTTGTACACGCGTGTGTGCACAGGCATGCATGTGTGCATGCATGTGTATGTGCGTTTGTGTGTGTGTGCTTTCATCTGTGAGCTTGAAAATTCCTTTACTTCTAATGTGTGGGCTGCCTTTCAGAGCTTACTCCCCTATTCTCTCCTCCCAGATGTAATGGATAGGGTAAATGACTAACTTAAGATGCATCTTTCTACTATAGTTGACATTTAACACATTCTTAAAGACTTAAAACACAAATGACAATGTATTTGCTTAATAAACAACTTCAGCAATTAGTGTCCTGTACCAGAAACTATAACCAAAACTAACTCCATCTCTGCAGGCAGACAGAAGTTAATATTTTGGTCCTGTCAGTAATGAAGCAGAGAATGCCAATAAATACCTTTGTTTGTATTGTGAAAAACATTGCTTCAACAATGGCCAATAATTTCATTGGTGGTAAAGTGACTAACACCACATACTTGTAATAGGGCTATTGTTGTCATCGCCTGGGGTCCAGGTCAGTTGAACGCTTTTGTCAAGTTGATTTGTTAACTCTAAGTCAATGGGAGGATTTGGGACATCTGTAGACAAAACACATATGGTTAACTGTCTGTTGTTAAGAGGTCCTGCTTTCTTTATGCCATTATTCACAGAGAAGATATCTTAGAGACACAGCACACTTAATGATCAGTGAGCATGCACTAGAAATGAAATGGAAGGAACCGAGGCTGCAGAACACACGTGCAACCCATGTCAGCCCACCCAGGGGTTCTACTCGTGCTTTTCAAATGAAAGAAACTCAACAGTAGCCAAGCCAGTGAAGTAGACATACATGGTTTACCCATTCCCAGTGTATGTTGTAAACAAACCAAACACAAAAATAACCAAAACCTCAATATGAATGCATGCAAAGCAGAATAGCAAATGCTGAAACACAAATATAGGCAAATGAAGCATATGATTTAAAGGACATTCAAATATTCTTTCTAAAACATGTTGATGATAGATTTGGGGGGTTATGAAAAAAATCTTTCTTCTTCTTTTTCCTGTGGTAGTACTAGGGTTTAAACTCAGGGCCTTACACTAGACAGGTGTTCTACCACTAAGTCACAACCTTGGACCTTTTTGCTTTTATTGGTTTTTGAATAGGATCTCATGCTTATGCCTGGGCCAGTTTGGACGTGATTCTTTTATTTTTGCTTCCCCCAAAGCTAGGATGACAGGAATGTATCATCACACTCTGGTTTCTATTGGTAGAGATGGTGTCTTGAAAATATTTTGCCCTTGCTGGCCTTAAACTGTGATCTTCCTGATCTCCATCTCCTGGGTAGCTAGTATTATAGGTGTGAAACACTGTGCTTGGGGATATTTGTACTTTTAAAGGTGGACAGGCTTTAGGTGGGTTTACTCTCAGACACCTGTTAGGACAAACATAACTTGCAAATACTAGGCTGCCACATCGAATGGTGGTTCTGACATTCAGAGACCATGAACCTTTCTTCTGATGTTGCTTCTGGAAATATATCCCTGGCTCTTGGGGGACCAGAGGCTATATATACATATGGACTCTTCTTTTTTTCATTAGTAACAGACAATGCCTATAAATAGTAAATGCCTGTAAAGACTAGTTATTACACAGAATAATTGGTAATAATCGTGTAAAATCTAGTTAAGATTATGTCACAAAATTAACTTTTGTGCTTATGTACTGATGATTTCTCTCTCCTCTTTTTCCCTCAGTGGTGGGGCTTGAACTCTGAGACTGGGTGTTGTCCCTTAGCTCTTCGGCTCAAGGCTAGTGCTCTACCACTTGAGCCACAGCGCCACTTCCAGTTTTCTTGTGGTTTATTAGAGATATGAGTCTCATGTACTTTCCTGCCCAGGCTGGCTTTGAACCATGATCCTCAGATCTTAGCCTCCTGAGTAGCTAGGATTTCAGGTGTGAGCCACCAATGCATGGTCAGATGATTTCTCTAACAAAGAAATTTCTGGAAATCATTTCTGATTTATTTTCCAGACTCAGAAAAGTGACATGACACAGATGTGCCCCTTCTTTTTATTGCCTTTGTTAGTGATTTATCTTTTTGAAAAAAAAAACACAATGAACCTGTTTCCTCTTACATACAAGTCAAATGTTGTTTCAAACATGCCTTTTTTCCCTCTTTTTGGCCCAGCACATGTCTGTAATCCAAGCACTTTGGAGGCAAAATAAGAGAATCTTGAATTTGAGTTCAACTTGGGCTATATAATGAGATGCTATCTCAAGTGGTAGAGGGCCAGCCTTGAGCAGAAAAAGCCTAATGACAGTGTGAGTCCCTGAGTTCAAGCCCTATTCAACCCCATTGCCTTCCCCCCTTTAGAAATTTCTTGGAAAATATAATACTCAAACGTCATTTACTTTTCCCAAACAAATTTTTGAAGAAAACCCTATGGAATTGATCTAAAAGTCATTTTTTTTGTAAATTATAGGCTGTAATAAGCCACTGTGCCACTTCATGAGGAAATTATGTTAAAGACAGACTTTTATCAAATGGAATGATTTTTTGACAGTATGAGAACCATTTAGAAACAGCTGGAAATAAACTCAGTGAGAATTTCTATATGTGTAATGAAGCAATGATACTGTGGTAAATGAGGGATAGGACATGAGGAACAATAGCCCTTTTCCTTAAAGAAACACAGTGAGGTGATAAAGAGAAAACAGTAACTTTTTTTTGCAACTGTGAAACAGAAAATAGAGAAAGAAGACTCATATTAGTTTACCGTAAATGGGAGCTGGAGTTGGAGTAGGAGCTAGAAAGGACATTAATATAAAGGATTTTAATCAATTAGTAATGAAAGATACAAGATAGCACAAGAAGACAAAGACTTCACATACTTATAAAATTAATCCCCATGCTTAGCTGTGAGGCCAAAAAGGCAGTAACAGTCTAAAGATACAAAAGCTCTTAAGTTTTACAATAAAGTATATATCTCCCCCAATTTTCTTATAAAAATGTCACTAATGTACAAATCTACCATTTTATCCCAGTTTGAATGGAGCACATTTACAGTGAAGTGATTACCTCAAAGACATCTTTTAAAAAGAAGAAAAAAATGGGGTTGACTCATCTATGTTATAGTTACAAAACTATCACAAATAACTTAATGTTAACAAATTATCTTCTCCAGCTCTCCCAGGAAAGCTGGCTGGTTATACTTGCTCAAGTTCTTACCAACAACGCTGAGCACAGCACTAGCAGAAACCTTGTCCAGTGTTGTGTTGGCCACACATGTATAGGTCCCACCATCTCTATCATCCACATCTGTGACCACCAAGTGGTCCTTGTCAACAGTGAACCTGTGGATGCAACACATTCAGAGCAGCTGAAATGTACATCCAACCATATCCCATGACAGCCTTGCTGATGTGAACTTGCCACAGAAGAAAGATGATAAACATCATCCAATTCAGAAAAATGGAGTACACATCCTAATAGATGATAAGTTCCACTTTAATAATGTTTAAAGTCGGAGTGCAATTAGAATGAATCAGAACCTTGGGTTAGTAAGGATAGTGAATATAATTTTTTTAACCAGATATATGGATTCATTGGAACTTTCATTTTTAAATTTGTTAATCATAGTTATTATTTTAATTGTACAAATTTAGGGGGTACAGTGTAATAATTGGATAGGTGTGATATTGATCAGATCAGGGTAGCTATTTTTTTCATCTTAAGGGATGGGAAGGGCAAACAACGAGGAGGCAATGATGCTTGAGATAAGAAATGTACTTGTTCTCTTGCCCATGTAATTGTAACTCCTCTGTATGGTATTCTCACAATAAAAAAGAGACATTTAATTTCTTTTATATTAATAAGTAAAAATAATGTCTTTTTATAAGGAATGGTATGATATTATATGTACACATTTCATATGTAGATGTTAGAATTTGTTGGCCAGAATTCTTTGAAATTTTCTCTACCCTCACCTCATAAATGTATACAATTACTTTGGGTCAATTTAAAAGATATTTTAAGGTTAATAAAAGTCCCCTGGTATATCCTGAAGTGAGGAGAGGATATCTACATAGTTATCCTCCCTACTCAGGTTTCTGATGTTAACAAATGTCTGAAAACCACTCATTCTGCTCAATGTCTATTAAAGTATTTTAAAATAATTTATTATTCACTGCAGAAATTCTGTCACAGGAGAAAGTAAATGCAATGAACAGTACAGATCAACAATCTCCACTCAAGGTTTTGTTGTGGGAATAAAAAAATTGCTTCATGGGTCAAAGTCAAAAGGGGAGGAGTAAGGGAGGTTGGGGAGGAAAGGGATAGTAGCAGAAAAACAAAGGTAACAATGTCCAACAAGAAATGTACTCATTATCTCACTCATACAACTATAATCACATTGTACATATCTTTACAATAAAATAAAAAAATTTTAAAAAGGATTCAACTGTGTGTGTGTGTGTGTGTACACGTACGTGTGTGTACATGTACATGCTTGCTTACCAGTCATGGGCCTTGAATTCAGAGGCTAGACAATATCCCTGAGATTATTTGCTCAAGGCTAGTGCTCTACCACTTAAACCACAGCTCCACTTCCAGATTTTTGGTGGTTATTTGTAGTTAAGAGTCTCACAGAGTTTCCTGACCAGGCTGACTTCTAACAACAATCCTTAGATCTCAACCTCCTGAGTAGTTAGGATTATAGGCAGGGACCACTAGCACCTGCCTTCAGTATTGTTTTAGTTTTGCTTCATAAATATCATCAGGCTTCATCTCAACAAACAAGCTGGATATAGTATGGGTATCTGTCATTCAAACTACACAGAGGTGTAAATGCTAGGATTGCAGTCAAGGATGACCCAAGTAAAAACATAAGATCTTATCTGAAAAGTAAAGCATAAGAGGATGGGAGCATGGCTTAAGTGGTAGAGTGTCAAGTGCAAGGAAGGCGCTGAGTTCAAACCTCAGTACAAAAAAACCAAACCAGTTGAAGCACTGAGCTAGATGGGAACTCTAGGTGCTTTAGAGGGGAAAAGAGACCAGAAAGTTCTTTGGGGGCACAACAAACAAGCCACAAGATACCACTTGAGCAAGTGTAGGTTGAAAGTTGAAAGCAAAACCACAGACAATTCCCTCCATACCATTGTGCTCCTTGTAGCAGGGACAGTGCTGGAGCTGATTTCGAATCTGAAGTCACACATCGAGCTCAACACTTAGCATGTTTACTCTGCCAAATCTAGGTCCTGCCTTAGCTGGAAAATGTCCTGACCTTTCTTCCATTCAAAGCTAAACCATTGTAACATGTTCAGGCTCTTTAAAATGTTTCACTTGTTTTTCTTTGTACTTCTCTTTCCATAAACATCAAGTAAAGTGAAAAAGAAAACTCACTATCCAAGTAAAAAACTAGATTCCTTTGAAATGCTAGATAGGATTTAGATGCACTCTGATAATTAAGGAGATTATATTTCTATGTATTTGTAGAATGGGAATGAACACATCTTGTGAGAGACTTCACAGCTCCAGAAAGGTACAAAACAATGGATGCTGTCCAAAGCCATCCCAAATTATACAGGAGACTAACACACAATGATAGGCCAACATTCTCAGAGTCTTATTTCAATCACTCAATACCTTTTTAGGTCTGAATAATTCATTGTAGGGAAAAAATACACATCTCTTTATTTTGCAGGTTGTAGACTGTAGAAACTAAAAACATCACCATTAAGTCACTATACAATAAACCCTTGGGGTCAAAAGCAGCTCACAGAGAGAATGAAGAAAAAAAGGACAGAAATTGTCTTCAAATACCTTTCATCACTGGGCAGCTCACCATTGTCCTTCAGCCACATGACAGTAGGGATTAAGGTGTGATCATGTTTCACTTTGCATTCAAAGGACACAGTGCTCCCCCTTTGCACAATTGCATATTCAGGCTGTTTAATGATCCTCGTGGGATCTGAAATTCAAAGTTGTTATCTGTTGGCAAATCTGGAGAATCTGTTCAGTCACAAAAGACTTGAAACAATTCACTATCTCGGCCTTACCTTTGATTTCTAAGTGAACTTCATTCTTTGCCATGCCCAATTTATTCCTTGCAACACACGTGTAGGTTCCCGTACTATCCTTCTGTGCCACAGGGATTTCCAGGGTTCCATTTTCATGCAAAATATAAATGTCTTCATGAAGAGCCCTTCCTTTAGCTCCTTTAAACCTGAAGAAATAACCACAATGAGAATAAAACACATCTCAAGTTTAAGTTAGTCATAACTTGCTATGTTCAAAGTCAACAAGATCACAATCTGTGGTAAAGTATCGAATACAAATATATTCAGAATATGCACAAGCACATTGAATGCTTCCCATGACATAAAATGTCAAGGGAAAATTAAAGACAAGATATGGGCAATTCGATAACTGGGCAATTCAATAATATAAGAATATCGAATTATGCTGATGAATATAGAATGAATTTCTTTTAAAAATTAAAGAACTTTAATTATTTTTTAATCTTCAAGTAGTTGTACAAAGGAGTTACCATTAAGCAAATCAGTTTATGAAAACAATGCATCTTGATCAATGTCACCCCTTTCATCATTGTCCCCAATTCCTCCAAACCTTCCACCTCCATCAAATTTCTCAATTTTTGTAGGATATGTATTATATTTTATAACTGTATTTTCCCCCCTTTCCTTTCTTCATTTATCTACCCCTCTCTTTGACCACCCCACCCTTGGAGCACTCATTTCCTGATATTCATTTTGTGGGACTGTGAGTTAAGCCTTTCCAAGGAATTGTATTAATTCTCCCCTGCAAATGCCATATTTCAGTTAACACACTTGCATATAACCACAAAGTGTTTATGTATACATTTATAAACTAATTCTAGCTTCCACACAGGAGAGAAAACATGGGTCCTCTGTCTCTCTGGGCATGACTTACTTCACTTAACATAACTTTTACAGTGTGAATTTCTAAGAGAAGTGGTTTCATCATTCTATTTCCAGGAGACAAAATTTCATGATGAACTTTAATCAAAGGACATCTAAATAATGGATTATTTGCTATCTTTTCTTTCAATATAGTCTAAACATCTAGAAAAAGTAGCTGTTTCAAATAAGGACTGTATGTCCACCATCTAACACAACCTGTTGAGTAAACCACACATACAAACCATAGTCATATCGGAGAGTGTCATCTAACATTCTGGCATGGAATCTTTCATTTCTTCCAACTCCCTTTTTCCTATATCACATGTCACACATAGACCTTATAATTGCACTTCTAAAAAGTCCTTTTCAGAAGACTCTATGTATTTTTAACACAAATGATCTGTCAGCTTGCTAATTCTACCTTTATCATATATAGATAAATGAATTTTAACACAAAAGTGTGTTAGCTTGCTAACTCTACCTTTATCATGTATAAATAAACAGGATCAAGGACAAAAACTACATTATCTCAATGGATGCAGATAAGGCTTGACAACCCTCAGCATCTTTGTATAATGAAAGCTCTGAAGAAACAAGGAATAGAAGGAATGGACCTCAATAGAATAAATGTTGCATACACTAAAACCTTTGGTAATAGTACATTAAATTCCTGTTTAAAATCAGGAACAAGACAAGGATTTCCTTATTCAACACAGTGCTCGAATTCCTAGAAAGAACAATCAGGCAAAAAAAAGGAGTAAGAGAGATTAGAACAGAAAAGAAAGAGATAGAACTCTACAAACTATATTATAGACAATATGATTATAGACTAAAAAGTCCCTGAAGATTCCACCGAAAAAAATCTTCTAGGTGTGATAAACATTTTCAGGAATGTAGCCATATATAAAATCAATATATAAAACCCAGCAGCTTTTCTTTCTTTTTTTTTTTTTTTTGGGTGGGGTCGTGGGGCCTGAACTCTGGGCCTGGGCGCTGTCCCCTCAGCTCTTCAGCTCAAGGCTAGCACTCTACCACTGGAGCCACAGCGCCACTTCGGGCTTTTTTTTTTTTTTCTTTTTGCTTATATGGTGCTGAGGAATTGAACCCAGGGCCTCTGGCATGCAAGGCATGTGCTCTACCACTGAGCCACCTTCCCAGCCCCCCAGCAGCTTTTCTATACACAATGAACAGACTGGGAAATAAATTATGAAAATAATCCCAATCACAATACCATATAAAATATACCTAGAAATTAATTTAACTAAGGATATGATCTCTACAGTAAAAAAATTTTAAGTCAAGAGCAAATTGAAGAAGATACTAGAAGAAGCCAAGACTTCCTAAGGATGAACAGAATCAACACTGCAAAAGTGGCTAGACTCCAAAAAAAAGCACTCTATATATTTAATGTGTGCCCCAGGAAAATTCCAATGAAATTCCTCAGAGGCAGGAAAGTTAATCCTAAAATTCATATGGAAGTACAAAAAATGTTGAATAGCCAAAGCAAAAGGAGCAACTTTGGAGTTATCTTAATAACTGACTTCTAACTTTACTACACAGCCATAGTACCAACATGGTACTGGTACAAAAACAGACACATAGACTAATGGAACAGAATAGAAGATGTAGAAGTAAGTTCATAGAGCGATAGCCAGTTGATTTTTCACAAATGTGCCAAAAATATTGAAGAAAAGACAGTCTAATCTCTTCAACAAATGGTACTAGGCAAACAGGATATTCACACATAGAAGATGTAAGACTAGATTTCTGTCTCTTACCCTATATTAATATCCACTCAAACTGGATGCCACACTTGAAACTTTAAATTTACTACAGGAAGACATTGGGAAAACAGTGGAACATAAAGGCATAGTCAACAACTCTGAATATAACTTGAACAGCTCAGAACATAAGAGCAAGAATTGACAATGGGTTCATATCAAATTAAAATGTTCCTTCACAGCAAAGTGAATATTCACTAGACTATATTATAAAGATAACCCACAGAATGAGAGTTATGTATCTAACATTGCTTCATAACCAAAATATACAAAGGAACCCAATTAATTAAACTTCTAAAAAATCCAAAACATAATTGATAAATACGCAAATAACTGAACAGTCAATTATGAAGGATAATATCTCTGCCTATGAAGGGAATCAAAATGATATTGAGATTTCATTTCACTCCAGTCAAAATAGCCACAAACAACAAATGTTGGCAAGGATCTAGGGAAAAAAAGAACTGTTGGTGGGAATATAAACTAGTACAAACACCAAAAACTAAGAAAACCTCAAAAATCTAAAAAATAAAATGACCATAAATCCAGCGATAGCCAAGTTATGCAAGCAGTCTAGATACCATATAACTAATGAATAATAGTTAAAAAAACATGTGTATATGTATGCATTATATATATATATATATATATATATATATATATATACGTCAAAGTAGTCTTTTCAGATATAAAGAAGAATAAAATTACAACATTTACAAACAACTGGATGGATTTAGAGATCCTCATGTTAAATGAAATAAGCCATGTTCAGAAGGACAAAGGGCACGTGTCTCTGTCTCTCTCTCCTCATGTGTGTATGTATGTATTTCATGGTTATAAATGTGGAACTGTTTGGCAGAACACAAGGGAGAATGGTGAAAGGTGAATAATAACTAAATAGTGTGAAGATGACAAGCTAACTCATCAGAAGCTGTTGAATAATAAAGGGGTAGGGAGGATGTGGAAAGGGAGTGATAGAGGGGGCCAATCTGACTATAGTATAATAACTACATGTGTGAACTTCCTTTGTACCATTAATATTCACTAAAGAAATGTGACAAGAATGTATAGCAGGCCCTGTTGGGGAGCAGGGAGGGTAAATGGAGAGGATTAAGGAGGGTAAGTATGGCTAAAATATTTTATATGCGTGTGTGAAAGTAGAATAAAGCTTGCTGAAATTATCTTAGGAAGGGGTGAAGGTAGAAGGATGAGGGAGAGAGAAAGAGGGGATGAATTTGACTATGTATGGAAATGTTACCACAAAACCTCATTGTGAGGGAGGAGTTGGGGAGGTGGGAGGGAAGGGATGATAGGGGAAAAACAAAGGAGGAGGTAACAATGCTGGATAGGAAATGTACTCATTACCTTACTCATGTAACTGTAACCCCTCTGTACAGTATTTTTATAATAAAAAATATACCCAAAAACCTCATTGTACAACTAATATGTGCTAATAAAATTATTTTTAAAAATTAGGTTAATATAAAATACTTAAATTGTGATTTTGTGGGAAATTCATAATTTAATAAACACATTATAAGCTATTTTACACTAAACAGGTGATGAAACGTGATAAACAGTCGATAAAGACTGCTCCTTCTTACACTCTCTCCCACAATTGTGATACATTTGTACTACAAGTGTGGTTACAAATTGTGCTGTATTTGTGCCAACTATTATTTAAAGGCTGCATTTTTTGTTTTTTTGGTCCAGTTGTGGGGCCTGAACTCTGGGCCTGGGCGCTGTCCCTCAGCTCTTCAGCTCAAGGCTAGCACTCTACCACTTGA
>NW_012267288.1:11913224-12082626 GCF_000151885.1 Dipodomys ordii | reverse complement strand
CACTCTACCACTTGAGCCACAGCACCACTTCCGGCTTTTTTTTCTTTTTGCTTATGTGGTGCTGAGGAATCGAACCCAGGGCCTCAGGCATGCAAGGCAAACACTCTACCACTGAGCCAACTTCCCAGCCCCTAAAGGCTGCATTTTTATTTATTTATTTATTTATTTGGGTCGGTCATGGGGTCTGAACTCTAGGCCTGGGCGCTGTCCCTCAGCTCTTCAGCTCAAGGCTAGCGCTCTACCAACCACTTGAGCCACAGCGCCACTTCCGGCTTTTTTCTTTTTGCTTATGTGGTGCTGAGGAATCGAACCCAGGGCCTCTGGCATGCAAGACAAGTGCTCTACCACTGAAAGGCTGCATTTTTAAAGAGATTTTGATTTAAAGTTTCAGGAAGAGCCTTCAAGGCCACTAAAAATTATATTATTGAAAGTAAGAATACAAAATATTCAGGGTAGAAAGAAAAAACATGAATATCAGATGGCAGAAGTAAAAAGAATCAGGAAGAGATCAAAGTCAATTATTATCTTAATGTTAATCTTGACACCTTTACTATGAATCCTGCACAATTGTGGGTGTTTCTTTTCTAGGTGGTTAAGGTGGGGACCTAAGAAGATTTCCTTTAATCTTAGACTTGTCCAGCACAGTGCCTGGGAACTCACAGACCGTCAACAAATGACTGTTTCCATTGTCCCCAGTGGTCTCACTCACTCATTCTCAGATGCTGACTATCCTAGCTTTGTTTCTTCTGGCTCTTTTAGAGCAAGCAATCTAGCAGCAGTAGACTTCTACCAAAGGGAGATTGTCTGAAATGGGGAGAAAGAGGACACAAGAGTGCTTGACTGGATTCAAGTCAAACTATACAGTGGGAGAGGTACTTAAGGGGAAAAACTTGTGGTAACAACGTCTGTTTTCTAGCTTATAGAACCTTACCCCTATCCCACATGATATTTTATTACCAAGGAAACAATATCTCCTCACCAAATGGTCCCTGTAGTCACTATTCATAAAATCTCAGGTGATGTCCAAGGCCTTATAAAATATAGTCTTCAATTGAAAAACAATCATTTACATAAGCTTTGTGATTGACTGATTGTGCTCCTAAGATAGATGATATATGTGAAAGCACTTAGCACACCGCAGGTACTTCATAATTATCTGAAGGAATGAATTCATGAATAGTATGATGACTTGTACACTATTATTTCTCCTGCTTCTCAGCAATAAAAACATAGAAATGAAGAATCATTAAGCAAACGTAAGTACTAAAACACAAATGAGGCCATTACTTACCACTCAATAGTAGGCAGAGGAGACCCAAAGAAGGCACAGTCTAGCAAAGCAGGCCTGTTTGCAATGACCTGGTAGAGTGTATTTGCAGACGTAAGGATTCGTGGTGGCTCAGCTAAAATATTTTAGAAGGTATAGTAAATATTAGAACACATTTTAGCTTTACAGCATCTTCACTGTACTTGATGTTAAGGTCACTCAGATAAAATATTTTAGAAGACATAGCAAATATTAGAACACATTTTAGATTTATAGCATCTTCACTGCACTTTGTGCTAAGGTCATTAAAATTTATGGTAAAGCACAACTAACATGTCTCTCTTTTGTTCCTCATCAAGTATGATATTACCCATCACTCAAGGTAGTAAAAACATGGAGTTTTTTCCCCTCTTCTTCATGCTCAACAAATGACTCAGACATTCTTTAATTACTGATTGACATATCCTTGTTTTCTATGAAATAGTGATTCCCCTGCCCCTGATGTGACTTTATCATTTTTATCCCTAGCAAAGGGTCTGACTCAGTCAAAAGCAATGGACATGTGCATTTTGAGGAATGATGACACATTATCACCCCAGTGGGTAGAGATGGATAGTACAGAGCTTGGAAGCTGGCAGAAAAAAGTAGGGTGATGAGTGTAGTGACTGAAAAATAGAGGAGATTTTAAGAAAATGACAGAGTGAAGAGACAACCTAGAGAAATGGAAGAAAATATTTATATGCAATACACCCTACAAGTGATTAATATCCAAAATATAAAAGGAACTCAACAATCCATTGTATTCAAAAATACTATTCAAAAATGGGCAAAAGACTGAAATACACATTTCTCAAAAGGAGACATATTAAGTGATCAACAGGCATATGAAAAAATGCTCAATATCATGAACACAAGATCAAAGAAACCTAACTTTAATCACAATGACCTGTCCCTTGATATTTATTTGAAGGGCTATTATAAAAAAGATAAAAGATAACAATGTTATCTTTCTACCCTAAAAAAGAAATAGATTCTGTCTTGGATGAAACTGTTGTTAAATGAAATAGGCCAGATCTTACTCTTAGGCAGATTCAATAAAAACTGAATAGAAGACAGTGATAATAAGACACAGAAATCAAAAACACTTCTGTACCACCAGTATCTTAAATGCTTAGTTTTTCATGTGATCAATGACCTTCATTTCAAGTACAAAGAGAAAATACCAAATATGATTAGTTTCCTGGGTTAATTTTGTTTGAAAAAGAGACATATTAATTTTAAAGTGGTGAAGTATAATTTCTGGTACCACGAGAACAATTCTCACACAAATTTTAACCAATATGTTTTTGATAGCTTTGCCCACACAAAAACCAGTGTTCACAGAAGGCAACCATTTCAGAATGTGCTTGTAAATGCCATAATTTTCTGAGCATATTTTTGCAGTTAGAAAAAGGAACACTGGTGACTTGTATAAAGGCAAAGAATCATGATTCATGTTTTATTTTTTAAAATCACAATGATGAAATTGTTATTGAATTTAGCTTCTAAGGATAAAAAAGTGGTAATACCTACTTGTTAATAGCAGATAAATACCATTTTACTTTTGAGTGGTTCAACACTTAGTCTAACCATCTGTGAATGGAGCAATCTGATGATCTGATTACTCCTATGATGAAGAATTTGCCATTATAAAAAAACAACTCTGTTATGGAAGAACATTAAGACTAGAACATCATTATCTTTTAGGGCATGGCTTGCAACTTTTCCACCTTGAATATATCCTTTATAGCTACAAGTAATGTGCTTTGCAAGCAGTAAATGCTCAACATGTTTTTGTTGAATGAGAAAACACCAACAGACATTCATTTGCCATATCTTTAATAAAGGGAGAGCTTACCGAGCACATTTACAAATGCATTTGCCAGTAAATACCCATACTCATTAGAGGCATTGCACTGATAAACTGCACTTGATCTTTCTTGAACATTTGAAAAAATAATGGTGTCACCATCTATTTTTCTGCTGGGGTCATCAGGAGCAACTGTTTGGGTTGAAACATAAAAAAGCATATGTTTATTTCTCAACATGTAAAAGATGTATTCTAAACATGTAAATCTACATTATATGTATAGGACAGAAATGTAGGCTGAACAATATACTTTGGTAAGAGGGGAATCCAGGCAGAAACCATAATTTGTGTGTGTGAGCCATTGCTGCCCAGCTCCATTATATTTTTGTCCTCAGAATCTAGTTACCATTTAGTGCTAACTGGATTGTTCTGTAATACTATTATTTTGAGAGACTTAAGACAAGGAAGCATAAGTATATGTGAAAAATGCAGAAATTCAGAAAAAAACCAATGTTTTGTTGAAAAAGAGGCTGTTTATTGATGAGACAAGTTAATTAACAAAAGAAGAAAGCATCAGATATTTTAAAAATACAGAAGCAATGTACTCATCTTACTCATGTAACTGTAACCCCTCTGCACAGAATCTTTACAATAAGATAAAATTTAAAAAATAAACAAAGAAAGAAAAAAATACAGAAGCACTCCAGCTCATCCAAACCTGTTGTTGTTGTTGTTAATTTGCAGTTTTGTTCTTTTTGTTTTCAACAGTCTTAGAGTTTGACCTAAGGATCTCATATTTGTTAGCCAAACTCTCTCTACCATTGGAATTATTCTGCAAGTCCTTTTAGTTTTTGTTTTTAAATTTTGGTGGTCCTTGGACTTGAACTTAGGCTAGCGCTCTACCACTTATGCCGCAAAACACTTCTGGTGTTTTCTGAGTAGTTTATTAGAGATAAGACTCTCACAGACTTTTCTGCCTGGGCTAGCTTTGAACTGTGATCTTTAGATCTCAGCTTCCTGAGTATCTAGGCATAAGCCACTGTTGCCTGGTTAGTCTTTTTTATTTTTGAGAGTCTTTATGCCTGGACTAGCCTAGACTGTGATCATCCTATTTGTGCTTCCCTGCATTGTTAGGATGACAGTGTACATTGGTTGAGATGGAATCTCACAAACTTGCCTGCCTTGGCCTTGAACTGCAATTCCTGCATCTCTGCCTCCCAAGATTATAGGTTTGAATCACCACACCTGGATCAAACCTGTCCATTTTAAGAACCTGCTCTTGAAATAAACAGATGACTAAAAAAAGTGCATAAATAAGTATTGGACTGGTAATTAAAGTAAGGTTAAAGACATCTTTTTCAGCTAAATCCCTTAAGTATTTAAAAAATGTTAAGCCCAGGATTGATCCTTATTGAGGAGGGATAAAACTGATAGGTAATAAAATATGTGAGGATTTAGTCCCAGGCATGCCCAACCATTTCAAAGTATTGTGCTGTTACAGATGAATTCCCGTGTGTGTGTGTGTGTGTGTGTGTGTGTGTGTGTGTGTGTGTGTTTGTTTGTTTGTGTGAATGTTAAATGCTAGGTCATGACCTTACGTTGTCTTAATAGTACACTCTCCATCATGTAAAAACTGAACTAGCTACCTTGAAAGTAGGGATGGGAGGGGGAAAATGGGGGGGAATGATGGAAGGGGTGACATTGATCAAGAAACATTGTGCTCATAACCTGACTTATGGAATCATAATCTCTTTGTACAATATATTTTTTTAAGTACACTGCCTCAGCATGCTGACTAAAATAAAAATGAAATAGCAGCACCTCTTTCTCTGTAACTGTTCTTGGTAATTTGAAACTAGTTAAGATAACTTTAATTCCACTCCAAACATCCTTTCCTTTCCTTTGGTGATAGGAAAAGAATATATATCTGAAAACATATTTACCACTGCATTGAGACTCTTTTATCACTTTGTAAAAAACATATTTGGTTTTTATGTGGTTTGTTAAAAGTAAACCAAACTGCAGTCTTTCAATCATCCTTGTTTTATTCCAAGTACTTAAAGCATTGTGCTTTTGCATCTGGTAATAGCTTTCTATTGTTGCTTTAACAACTTATCACAAACTTAGTGGCTTAAAATAACATGTTTACTACTATTCAGTTGTGTAGGTTTGGAGTCTGATATATGTCTTACTGAGCTAAAAACAAGTACCAGCAGGGTCAAATTCCTTTACATAGGAAAATTCAGAGGAGAATTTATTTCTACTTTCTGCTTCCCACATTCTTGAGCACATATGTCTTCTTCCATCACCATAGCCATCAATGTTGCATCTTTTTAATCATTCTTCCATAGTCATATTTTTTCTGACCATAGCCAGAAGTCAAATATACCACTTCTAAGGGCTTAAGTGATTAAACTGGGTCTGAATCAGATAACTCAGAATAATCTCCAAGTCTTGAAGCTCTTAACCTTAATCACTTATGCTAAGTCCCTTGGGTCATATAAGGCAACACAAGGGACTGCTATCTGCCAGTCACAAATTCTATTACATTTACTATCTGAACATCTTACAGACGTTTCAGGCAAGAATATTTCTAAGTCATATCACAAAGTTTAGAACAACTTCTTAGCTTCCAATGACTATGAAAACTCCAACTCATGTACTGATTAAATGCCTTCATTTCTGAAGAGGTACAATAGTTGTTCTTATGAAAGTATTTGTTCAAAATTCTGATCACAACCAACAACTAGTTTATGAAATCATTTTAGAGATTGCCGTTTGTTCAGCTACTGATGTGTTGTGTGAAGATATTTTGAATTGGCTGCTTTGCTAATATCTGCTGTTCTTGCCTGTAAATTGTTCAAATTTGCCCTAAAGAAGACAAATTGAAGTCATAATTCCATCAACAGGCTATAGATTTCATAATAAGAGATAGCTGAGGGCAGAAATGTCACCCTACAGCTAATAGCTGCAGCAGGCGACCTGAGAATGTGGTATATATCAGGGCAATCCATGTTCCAGTTTTTGCAAGGTAGCATCTATTGCATAAGAATGTAACTACACTCAACACTACTACAATGCCACTTAGAAGTGGTTACCATAGTAAACTTTATGCTCGTACTTTGGATTTGTTTTGCTGTTCTTGGGATGGTACTTGTATTTGACTCAGGGCCTCATGCTTGCACTTCCAGTGCTGCTATGTGTTTTTACTACAAAAATAATAAAAAAAATTCAGTGACCATGATTATAGAAGAAGTAGCAGCTCCAGACAGGTGAAAGGATACGTTAGTCAACTGGAGATTTATCCATCACAAACATAAAGCCTTTCTGTAGCTCAGAGTTGCATTGTTTCTTTGCTATCAACTATTTGGGAAAGATAATAATTAGCTGAAAGACATCTGACTGTATTTGCCTTACATGTGCTAAACAGAGCAGTCTTCAATATTTATTTTTCACAAGATATTTGGGAATAAAACAAACTGTACTTTAGGCTCAAAAAATGAATTATCAGATCCCTCTCCATCGAGTTGGGGTGACATTTTCCTTAAGTACTTACTAAAGAAATGCAAACAAACACAGGGACTACCACAGTGACATATGGTGGCTCTCTTGGTAGCTGGACTCAGAATGAAATCATTAGTGTAAAGACATTGGAAGTCTTTGGACACTATGTGCAGGCTACTGGGTAGGAATAACTTATTAGCTTGCAAACTCTAAGTTGTCAAAAAGAATAATTAATTCTGGGAACATCAACTTCATTTGCTATGAATGAACACTGAAGGAAGAAACTGAAGAGCACAGCATCACCACATACTGCTTCAAGCCCCAAGGTTAAGTTCCAGAACCAGGATAACTTTTATAAAATACTTTCTCTTAAGCTAATTCTCCTAGCATGGCTTAAACTATACATGTTTCCAAATTTTAGATAACAAGAATAAGAAGAATAACAATACTACCTTGCAAGAATATAACACTATCAATCTTTAAAATGTTTTCACATTTAACAGGGCACTCATTTGTGGCTCACACCCGTAATCCTAGCTATTCTGGATGCTATGATCTGAGGATGGAGGTTTGAAGCCAGCTTGGGCAGGAAAGTTATTGAGACTTTCATCTCCAATTAACCAGCAAAAGAGCTGGAAGTGGAGCTGTAGCTCAAGTGATAGAGAACTAGCCTTGAGTGTAAAAAGCTAAGGGATATCACTTAGGTCCTGAGTTCAAACTCTAGTACCCGCACACATACGCACACACAAAGGGGACAAAATGTTTTTACATTGATTGCATAATTTTATTTATGAAATACATTTAATTAGATAGCATCATATGCTTTTCTGATATGAAAAACTACAGGCAGGAGCACTTAATGCTTTATTTAAATGAGATTAATGCTCAGATTCCTGAACTGATCAATTGTATAAACAGTTCCTGGAATATAAACATTTGAGCATAACATAGGAGTAATCTTTGAGGGAAGAGCTGAATTTTCTGTTTACATCTATTTATTTACTCCATACACTCTTAAGAGGGGATACAATTGATCCCTTTACCCTTAAGAAAAAAGAAGATCCAATCTTAGGATTGGATCAAGGCGTGGCTGTCTCCCATGTGTTACTGACAATATGTAATTGTAGCAGTAGATCTGTCCTTCCCCATCAACTTTGTCTCTTTCCTTCCTCACATCTGAGAGACAAAGGGCCTTTTCACATAAGAATAGTACATATTCCATGTAGGAGAACCTGAGATCTAACAATTCATAGTGGGGCATTGGATTGGGAAGAACTCAAGATCTGTAACCAGTACTGTCCTGATTCCTTATGAGACTGGGACAGGAATTGTGGTGTCTGTCCATGGTCTTGATCTTGGGGACCACCACCAGGATGACTTTCTTGAGAAGAAGACAGAAGGAACTTAGAAACCTTCATAAACATGTGACTCTGAAGTTCTGAAAAGTTGTCTTCCTGGGGGTAGTAGAGAAATAACTTCACCCTGTCTTGTTCATAGCAGGTTGTTTTTCTTTTTGGTCCTAGATTCTACCCTACATTCTCTCAGTTACTGCCAATCACATTGTGATCATGGTGTTCTCTTTCAGCCACTGGCTATTACAGTTGTGTTATTTCTGATATCTATAGATGGTTTAAAAATAGTGGTTTTGGGCTGGGAAGGTGGCTCAGTGGTGGAGCACTTGCCTTGCATGCTTGAGGCCCTGAGTTCGATTCCTCAGCACCATATAAGCAAAAAGAAAAAAACCGGAAGTGGCTCAAGTGGTAGAGCGCTAGCCTTGAGCTGTCCCTTGAGGGACAGCACCCAAGCCCAGAGTTCAGGTCCCACGACCGTACCCGCCCCCCAAAAAAATAGTGGTGTTAAGGAATAAATTCCATATTCAATGCAATCTTGTTTTTCTGTCTCAAGGAAGACTTTACACAACCTGGAGAGGTTTGGGGAGGGAGGAGACACAGCTCTTGAAACCACTGGAATTCCAGCAGGTAATCCTTCCAGTTTTATAAGACACTGGGTTCCAGGTCTGAAACATGCATTCACAAATTGGTATCACATTTTTCTGGCAGAATCCAAGTCCTCCCTTACCTTAATCCTACTTCTCCCCGTACAGTACCTGTGTGCACCTGGCAAGCTAGCACCTGCAGAGGCAGAGAAAGCAGTCGACCTCCTCAGAAAACTGCCTACAAATGAGTGGTGGGAAGCTGTCAGTATGTGTGTTGACTACATCTCTATTGTTTGGCACAGAGGATAAATCTCAGGCACCTGGCAGGGAGTTAAATGGCTCTCTGGAACCATAGAGTGTTTTCTAGGTCTTTACAGTAGTCTACCTGTGGTCTACCCACAGTTTCCACATTCTGTTGGATGGAAGGTGTTGACAGTAAGCCAGCTTGTGCCCTCAGCTAACTTTTGGGGCCTACTTACACTGGGATCCAGTGTATTCCACTGTATTCCACCGTGCACTGGGCCATCACTCTTGGTCCTACCTTTTTCCCTTTCTGCAACTCTGTCATCCTTCCTCAAATGGTCTAGCACTGCTGGATGCATGTTTAGGATGTGTAACTTGACAAACTACAACTGAGAGACAAGCACCAGTCCCTTTTTCCCAAGATGGTCTCCAAATTTTAAAGGGAATTCCACTTACATCTCTCTTAATTCAGCAAACTACTAAAGAGGGTGGAAAGGGGAAAGGCACAAGGTTCCTTAAACTCCTACTGCAGTTTTTTTCCTTCCTCACTTTCGATTTTGGATTAGGGTAACACTACAGTGCAGGAAGACATTCCCTTTGAACTTTGCTGTTTTAAGACTCTACTCAGAGGTCACTCAGCAGAAGCTGTGCATGCACCAGGGTAAAGGTGAGCACAGCTATGCCTGGGCAGTGTCATTGTGTGGAAAGCAGTGTGGGGACCCTGCCAGTCCATCACCTTTCATCATGGGATGTCTACACAGTCATCCAGCTTGGTCACCTTCAGGAAAGCTTCAGTGACACTGGCATAGACACACAGCACCTGCCCTCAGCACTCCAGGTTAGCCTGGCAGGATGGGCTTCCTGCTGTGCTGCCATTTCTGTCATATCCCCAAGGGTCCACCAGACTAACTGCTGTGAGGCACACCAGAGATCCTGTATTCCATATCTTCAGAGACTGTAGAATCCACATCATACCTGCTGGGTCTCCTTTTAGCTGTACCAAGAATACTTGTGGGGATGGAAGAAGATGTACTGATTTGGCATCTGATTTGAGAGATTTTGTCCCAACTCTTTCTGCTCTTGACTTATAGTAAATGCTCTACCTTATCTCTTCAGTCATTTCTTTTTTCTTTTTTTTTTCCGGTCAGTTGTGGGCCTGAACTCTGGGCCTGGGCGCTGTCCCTCAGCTCTTCAGCTCAAGGCTAGCGCTCTACCACTTGAGCCACAACGCCACTTCTGACTTTTTCTGCTTATGTGGTACTAAGGAATCAAACCCAAGGCCTCATGCATGTAAGGCAAGCACTCTACCACTGAGCCACCTTCCAAGCTTCTCTTTGGCCATTTCTAAAAATAGACCATTGGCAGTTGATCTCCCTACCAATTTTGTATAAAGGGGAGTGTCTGAGTGCATTGTTTTTCTTTTTTCCCCCTTGTGATCTCATGCTCTTGCTTAGTTTTTTTTTCTGCTCAATTCTTGGTGCTCTATCACTTGAGCCATGCCTCTGTGTCCATATTTTTGCTGGTTAATTAGGGATAAGAGTTTCAAGGATTTGACTGCCTGAGCTGACTTTGAACTATAATCCTCAGATCTCAGTCCCTAAGAGGCTATAAATGCATTTTTAAAGCTCTTAATACCTCTTAGAATACAAAGTTCCCTCACAGTTGCTGTGATTCAAGTGTTTGTGTTCCTCCAAAATTCCTATGTTGAAACACAGTTCTCAAGATAGCAAGAGATGGTGCTTTTGGCAAGTGATTAGTCTACAAGTATGGCTTTACTCTCATGAATGGTGCTGGTGACCTTTTATAAGTCTCAAGGAGACTGCTTCCTGTGTTGCGTGAACACCAGAAACCAATCCTGTAAACTTCATTTTAGTCTTCCCAGAATCCAGAACTGTGATTCATAAATTCCTGTTGTTTATAGCTTACCCAGACTGAGGTACTTCATTACAGAAGCAGGAACAGATTAAGACAGCTGTTTTAGAAGGCTGATAAACAATCAGGAAGAAAGATCATTCTCATTTTTTAATTTCCCATCTCTGTCTCAATTTTCCCTGCTTAGGGCTGCATTCTGACTGCCAAGCTTGACAAGTTTATCTCTTCAACCTCCTTTATTTCCCACCCCCTCCACACTAAGAGGCTATGTGGAAGTTCTCTTCCATTTGTCTATTTTGCTGAGTCTAAATCTCAGGAGTACATTTAACCTTCCCTAAGTCATAAAGAACCTCTGAGCTGCAAAAATCCATGTTGCAGAATTGCTGAGTATGCTTCATCACTTACTGCTATTCTGTATGCATCCTAAAAAAAATTAAAAAACAAAACCCAAAACCATATATCATACCATAAAACTGCTTCTGGTTCTGGCCTTGCTTTCACTTATTCTCTCAGTTTTTAAAAATACTGTACTCATAATCGCCTAAGAAAGGCAGCAGCTTCTTGAAACACAATCACCAAGTAATATCTGCATTTTTTTCCTGATCCTGATTATGGTTAAAATTGGGAGAAGAAATAAACAAATCTTACTACTGCCCTCTTAGACAATTTTCTCCCAGGAACATACTTCCTTTCACGACAAACACAGGCTACCTGACCCAAAGCATCTGATAACTACTATATTTTGTGACACAAACTTCCAGTTAGGACTCCTATAAATAATCATTGGACAAAGTATAAATGCTCAGCATAAACCTGCAGAAGTTATACTTTTGATGAGAAAGAGGTTCTTGTATATGTTAAATCTATGGACCATTTTCTGCCCCATCCTAGAGGAAAAGTCCATTTCAGAAAGGTCAGTGCAATGGACCATTTGGTTACATGGAAATAGAACTGGTCATTGATTCTGGCCTGGAGAGAATCAGGAGCCAAGTTGTTCTCATCCTAAGCCTGAGATTGTTTTTGCTATAAGTAAAGGACATCTTTGCAGTTGATAATGACAGTGATTCGCAGGTAAGTCTGAAGCTGCACTTGAAGTAGATACTTCAATTTTCTGTGTGACTATGAGAACTCCAAGAAGGGGAAATTGTTCAAAGACACACCTGTAGTTAAGAGGTGGCAGAGCATGGGAAAGGAGAATGACAGCTGGTATTAGTGAACTGTCTGCTTATGGCCATGGCTTAGAAGTCAGGCATAATAATGTACAATTCCATTTTAATTTTTTCTGGGGGCAACAGTTCTGGGGTTTTAACTCAGTGTCTCACATGCTAAGGTAGGTGCTCTACCATTTGAGCTATGTCTCCTCAGCAGTCACTTTAGTTATTTTTTCTGGTAGGGTCTTGAGTTTTTGCTTGAGACTTCTTGAACTATGATCATCTGGATTGATCTCTGCCTCTTCAGTAGCTGGGAACCAGTCCATTTCTAACTTTTTGAAGTTTTTCCTTTGCTGTGATTCCCTTCAAATGTTTCAAGACTATTTATTCTCTTTTTTTTTCTTTGAGACAAGGTCTTGCTATGTAGACAAAGGTGGCACTAAATTCTAGCTCTTCCCATGTCAGCTTTCCAAGTGCCAGGACTAATAGGCCTGGCCACAATGCCTGGTTTTATAAAACTGGTCTTTGCTGCGACTTTGAGGATCAATGGAAAGACCTGTGGGCACACCTGGGGATCAGTGAGGGTAGCACAGTGGCAGCTTAGAAACACTGGCTAATGAGTACCAGCTCTGAGTGGAGCACAGAACAAGGGTTAGAATAGGCTAAAGGTGACAAGCATAGCAGGAGCCTAAACATCACTTGAGGATCATGTCAGCAGTACTGCAGGAGGGAAAGCTGGAAAAACATTAAGCATCCTGAAGAGCTCAAGCCAGGGGATGTGTCAAATAGCATGGAGACCTCAGATGACCTGAGAATTTGGGGGACATCTGGGTTAGGTAGGACTAAAAACTTTTTAAGGCAGAATGGCTATTACTTCATATACCAGCCATAGTCAGTGGCTCTGTGCTTAGTCTCCCTGCCCATTCGTATGATTCCTCTGATCATCAAAACATCTATGTTGAACAAAGAAGATAAGCTCAACTTTTTGGTGAAATTTATTTTTGACCCTATATTTTTTCCATGGTCCAGGTTAAAAATATATACAGGAAATATTGCTGAGTCTCAAGGAATATTTTAACACAATATTTTAACAGCATAAACTATTCAAAGTCAATGAATCTAAAGGCGATAATAAAACTCTACAGGTAATTTTGTGCCTCTGTTTAACTTATGGATGGTTTTCTCCCTTAAGCTCAACTATTTTATTCACGGCTGAGATGTAGCTATACCTTGAAAATATCTTGCAATTAGAGCTAGTAAAAGAAACTTACTTTCTATTGGGACTCCATTCGTTAACCAGCTAATTCTGGGTTTGGGGTTGCCATTAGCTCTGCAAATCAGAGATCCATCCTCTCCAGGAGACAGCACAAGATTTTGAGGTGCCACAATCCAGTATGGAGCCGCTTTATTGAAGTAATAATAAAGAGGCAAAATTGAGAATCAGATAAGTATTAAAGCAAAAGAACACATTACACTATTTTAATAATAAATGTAAGCATTTCATAAAAACTTATGTTACATTTTGAGTGATTAGTCTTGCAAACGATGCTTCAAAGAACTCGATTTTCAAAAGCATATTTTAAAAACATATGAATTTAAATTATAAGCCCTGAAGAATATACAACATATACAAATATAAATATAAAAACACACATACAATTAGGAATCAATAATATGAATTTGAAAAAATATGTTTCCATCTATCCTTCATTCCAATTCCTATGATGATACTAAAGTTGTCAAAACAAGAAATTAACATTGATACAGTACTCTTCACCAAACTATAGGCTATTAGAATTGTTCCAGTTTTTCTACAAGTGTCTTATTCTATCCTAGGATCCTGTACTGGATGACACATTACACAGATCTATTAGGTATTCTTAATCTCCTCTAGTCAATGCAACTTTTTTTTTATTTTACCTTATCTTTCATGACCTTCCATTTTTGAAGAAAATTAGTTACTTCGTAGAATGTCTTTCAACTAAGGTTCACCTAATGTTATGATTAGCTTAAAAAGGCTTAGGGTTTTCAGAAGAATATTTCAGTATAAGGGACCCTTCAGGTTACACCGTAATGGGGAATGCATGAGTGTAACATGACTTATTGATGACGTTCATCTTCTTCATTTGGTTAAGATGGTGTCTGCCAGGTGTCTCAACCACATCACTGCTCTCCTGTATTCCCCACTCTGCTCATCAGCAGTGGCTGGCTCATTGAATGCAGCCCACACACAATAAAACCGAAAGTAAGCGAATCCCCTTCAGGACGCAGTTGTAAGCAATCAGTGGACATATATTAAAACTGCCCCAGTGATTAATTCAGGGTGGAAGGAATACCATGAAACCTATGTAAATATTCTACTTCTCTTTACAGTTTTACCCACAAAATTTAGCATTCCTCCTTGAATCTTGTCTGCTGTATTTATCATTGTGGAATAGCAGTTGTGATTTTTCAAACTTTCCTCTCCCTTCTATATTTATTAATTGGAACTCATTGTGAGGAAGACTTGAAGGAATAATATTCTAAGTATATTGCCAATACCTAAGAGAAAAGATTCGCAGCAACATTATTATCATTGAACAACATTATATCAGAGGTATATTAAAGAAGAGGAATGCATCTGAATTGATGATATACCTTTAACTGTGACTGAAATAGTATGATGAATGGCTCCCAGTGGATTTTTTGCTATGCACTGGTAATTTCCAGAGTCTGCTTCTGAAACATGAGTGATCTGCAAGGTTTTCTTAAAGTTCCGATAAAATGTTCTGTTGACGGGTAGTATTCCATCTTCTTTTATCCAGTAAATAATAGGAGTTGGACTGATAGGACAAGTACATAATTATGTTACACACACACAAACTGCAAGTTTCATGCAAGTTAATAACAAATTCTTTGTGTAAAGATCATGAAAAATGTTTGGATATTTTACTTGGTATCATATTATTTAAATAATGTTCAAAACTTACACTTCAGATGATAGATTCTCATTTTCATATTTTCAGAACTATACTAACTTAAGGTTCACCATAAACTTGGACTTTAATAGTTCAGTATTGCTACCATGAGTTTCTTTACTGATTTAATTTTTTGTTCAAAGTTCTAATCCGTGAAAAACTCCAGAAGATTTTTACTATGTTAACTAAGAGAATTATCATTACATTGATTATATATTTTCATCTACCAGAGTTAAAGCTATCCAGTGACAGAGCCACATACATATCTCTGTCCATGGACTTTATATACATATTTACATCTTTTTTTTCTTTTTGTTGGTCATGGGGTTTGAACTCTGGGGCGCTGTCCCTCAGCTCTTCAGCTAAAGGCTAGCACTCTCCTGCTTGAGCCATAGTGCCACTTCCCATTTTTGAGTGGTTTATTGGAGATAAGAGTCTCATGGACTTTCCTGCCCAGGCTGGCTTTGAACTGTGATCCTCAGATTTCAGCTTCCTGAGAAGCTGGGATTATAGGTGTGCTTATACATATTTACATCTTAAATGGGTGAGCTTCACTATCTTATGGCAGGCTGTTGATGTGAATCATATGATTAAAGCATTAGCATTCTTTCCTAAATTAAAAAATATTATTATAGCAATTGATAGATCAAATTCATATAGCACTTTCATTAATGGTGTTTCTTATGAACTTATGCAAAAGGGATGGCAGGTGAGAAGCCAGAATAATGCTTGGAGTTAGATCTTTCTCAGTTTCTCTTCCACCGTGGATCTCTGACCTTTGGGGGTTTTAGATTCCTTTGTTGCTTTAATGGGGATATGGAAGCTTGACATGATCTACTAGTTTTAGGAAGTTTTCATGAAGGCAAAATAAAAATTTGTGGTAACACAAACATTTCCTAAGCACTGAAGTATATATAAATCACTGAGTTATGTGTTTAGAAGGTAATGATGAAGAAAGGGTGGCCCGGGCCCTCAGACTGGCACAGCACTTGTCATTAGAAATATAAGAAAGATTAACTGATGTGTCTAGCATTAGTTTTGTTTTGTTTTGATAATATATTTGATAAAACAGTTTCTAAAATTAAAACACTGAATATAAAAAGAATGATATTTCCTTATTGCTAGATAATTTGTATTTCATATGATCTGAGGTGAAAAGAGAACAAAGGAATAAAATGCTATCATAGTTTACATCTCAAAAATCATGATTGCTTTGGAAATCTACTACTCTACTGCGGGTGTTAAGAATTAGGAATATTTTGATCCTAAACCTTTCTGGATTGTAAATGACAGACTTCAATTTTGGTTTCAACTACATTCCAATGTATTAAAATTCTTTCAGGAGTTTCTAACTCATCACTATATTTTATATAACATATTGAACATTCTTAGCTAAAAAGCTGAAATCCGAAGTATTACAAATCTTAAAATTTCTTGAGTGTCATCCACATGCTCAACTGGTAAAAATCTATGTACAAAGTCCAAAATCACAAAATCTGAAATACAAAAGCTCTTCTGATCCTAAGCATTTTGAATAAGGGATACTCAATCTGTATATACTTGTGGAAAGACTGAGTTACTGAGCTGTGTGGATAAAATCCTATTCTCTACAGCCTGGAAGCTGGAGATCATAAACAACTTTCTAACAAAATGATGAAAACTGGAGGATAATTTTTAATTCTTGTAAGGAATTATATATATTATGTGTGTATGTATATATACATATTTGCTGGTTTTCAGTCTGAGGAACATGTACAGTGTGGTTTCCTGAAATGTCCAGTAGAGGCCTCCATGTGCCTCCTGAAGAAAAGTTATTCTGGATCCAGGAAAAAAAAATGACAGCATTGAGTGACCAGGTCAAAGACAGTAAGCTGAAGGCCACATGTTTCTGGTATCCCACTCAAGGCTGTCATCAGATGTGCTTATGCCAATGCACTTGCTCTGTGTCAAGCATTACTTGAGACCATGTAGAAACTTACTGTCACATGGACCTAATCTAACAGTTGCTTCTGTGTCTAGGTAAAGTCCTGTAGTGCTGTCACAGGTACATCATCTGTGAGATGTGTAGAATCAGGGGTTGGCCTAGTGACTTACTAATAGTAAGTAATAAAAGAAGCATAGTGCTAGTTCAGAGGAAGACTGTATAATGCCTTGTATTATATTGTTAGAATAACCCAAGGTGAATCTATAAGAAAATCATAGCTAACAATCTAATTCTCCCAACCAACAAATATCAAGAGACATGAACCTATACTTAAGCTGCCTGTCAGATGTTTGAGCATGCTCAACCAAGCTGCCACTACCTATTGGCCCTGCTAGACAAATGGTCAATAGTAAATAAATAGCTATCACTTTAAGCCACTAAATTTTGAGCTCATTTGGTGTAATTCCCTTTGCCAAAACATAGCAGCATGAAGAGATTATACTTACTCCAATATGAAAATTATTATATTAATAAAATATTTTAAGAATAATAGGAGAATCAGTCTACTTTGACAATAGTGACTACATTTTTCTGGATGTTTGTGGAATTAGTAATAGAAGACAATGGTTCTACCTATGATGTTAATTAATGTCTCTTCCCTACTCTCCTATATCTTGATAAGAAAGGTGTGTCAGGACAAAGTGTTAACTCACAGGCCTTCTGCAATGCACTCTAGTGAAAGCACATTTCCTCTTAATTCCTCTTTGCGACTCGCATTGCCTTCTGGAGTTAAAAATGTTGGTGGCCGCTCTCTACTTGATTTAGCTGTAAACAAGAAAATCAATATGCATGAAAATTACAAATATGTGTTTCAAGGATCACATAGCTGTCATGAAAGACGTCTAAAATTCAAATCCCACTTCAAAACCATTTAACAGTGATTATGAAAGGTGTTAAGCTATACAATCACGTTCTCTGCCATCACTCTCTCAGTGAACTAGGAAAAGAAACAATTTTGGTTTTGCAAGCTCTTGTAGTAGGACTATGAGAGTTCCCAAAGGGCTATTTTTCTTTTGTATATTTCTTCAATTCAGGTTAGGTTTTTAAAATGAATTTTTCTGTGGAATGATAAAATCTCAAAATGTCAATACAAAAAGGAAAATCACCTTATCAAACTACACATCCCTTAGGATGAATATTCAGGTCAAAGTAAACATTAACTATCTTTGAATGATATTATACTTTTTAGAAAGATATTGAGAATTATTTTGGTTTAGCCAATTCACCAATTAATATATTAAGATTCCCAAAGTATAAGACTTATGGAAACTAAAACAAAAGTTGAAAGGTTCTTAGAATCTTGTTTGCCACAAATTAGGAACAGTAATAGAGTAAAACTGAAATCAGTTATCTTCTCATTGATTAAAAAATAAAGTGTCTAAGAAACCTTTGGAATATTTATACGGGCCACCCTCATTTTTATGGGCTTTTCCAAAATACAGCATTATTTCCTGAAGGCCTCTTAGGAAATTGTTTCAGTTAGTATCAGTATCTTAAAGTTCTATGTACTTCACACTTTTCAAGCTTAAATAAACAATATATTTAATGCTCACCAATTCTACCTTTGGTAATAATAGAATTATTCTCATTTCTAAAAAAACTTAATAGGCATTAAGATAAATTGCTTTTCCTAACAATTCAGAGACAGTGGGGGAACGTTATTCCTCCAAAATCATTTTGGGAATGGTTGTGAGGGCCATATGCAATAGAACAATAAAATAAAATCAAGGCATGGAGTTGAGCCTTGTTACTGATGATTCTGTAATGTTAATCTCTCAAGGTTGAAAAAAAATCAATGCAGTAGAAATTCTACCTTATGGATAATTAAAAGATTTCATATCTAAACCCTATTATTTTTACTATTCTATAGTCTATATTCAAGAGCCATATTTTTCTTAAGAAAATCAAGTCCTTTTCACTTTAAAATAATAAAATTAAATACTCAATTTGAAAAAAGTTTAATCCCATTGACTTGATTTCAAATAAATCTAAGAAAAACACTGTTGCTGATAATAGTGAACAATATCTCATGAAAATGGATGGGAAATGAAATGATTTACTATGAAATTCACTTAATGCTAGTTGCTGAAGTATCTGAGTCAGTATCCGAGCAGATAAATCCACTCAGTCAATTCTTGTTTAGTTCAAGAGAGTTATGAACAGGACACAGAATGAAAAATACAGCTCTGAACATATATGAGAGATTTTTTTCTAAATTAAGTGAAATGGTCCTTTACATGAAAACAAGCTTCACTATTATACATAGATCATGGAAAATGTTTTAGTGACATGCTTGAAAGTTTATAAGCTAAATTTTGTAAGGAAACACACATTTACACTAGTGGTATTAGACATGTAACTTGAAATTTCATAAAGAAATAAAGTTAAATAGCCATGGAGGTGGAGTTAGTGAACTAAAGTCTACAATGAAGGAGAGAGTATCAGTTACAATCACCATAACTCACCACTATAAAACTCAGTGTCACTCAAATTAGCAGCTAGAGTGTCATTCAATTCATCCACTGAAATAAACAGAATATTATGAAGAGGGCATAAAAGTGGGGAGAAGGGTCAGAAATTGTTGGGCAACAAAAATAAATGAATACAGCTCTGGTAAGTGCATTACCTGCCAGGTAGAAACAGTGCTTTCCATTGTACCTGGCTAACTCATTAATTCTCTAAGCTACCCACCCCCCATAGTAATGTGTGCACCTATAACAAGCAGCAGGACTGCCAATAAAAGACACTGTGGGGCATAAAGCACACACTATTGCTAAGAACAGCAAGTGATTCAGAAGGTTACCATGGAAACAAGAAAGGCAATTGTAGCAAAAAAAGAGTAAAATATAGTATTTAGGGTATGCATGCTCTTTCTAACATTTATGTCAACCCTTTATCAATCATTCAGTAGTATTTTCCTGATCCATGAATCTGTTTTCCTCATACTTAATAATTAACATGAATACTTGATATAATTAACATGAATACTTGATAATTTAGTATGTAAACATCTCTGAAAGAGATGCAGGAAGCTAAACTTACCTGAAATCACCTTCACAGATATAGGTTGCTTCTGTTGGATGGTCTGAGTGTGATTAAATCTGGCATAGCAGATATAGTCTTCACGGGTGTCCTCTGGGAGGACATTGGAAAAATAAAGATCTCCATTTAGTCCTTGAGAAACCCTCTCACTTTGTGGAAGTCTCTGAAATGCTGGAGGAAGGCAGAGAGATACCTAGATCATCCTGTCTTAAAGTGGCTAATCTCCAAACCAGCAAGACAAATATATCACATGAATACAAACACACGCATAATTTCTATAAAACTCCTAAATAAAATTAAACAGCTATTTTTAGATCTGAACTCATCATTTAATGGAAAACTAGGCAACAAGTAGGCAGTTAACTATAAGGTTTAATGTTTATTTCTGTAATCTGTCCCCAAGAAGCCCCCCAAAACACCTCAGTTTCCCTTACTTCCTCTACTTTTTCTTTCCTGAATTACTTCCCATCTTCAGACATAGTACATCTGCTTGTCATATGGATGTCTTATTACTTATGTCCCCATACTAGAAGTTAAGCTCCAGGAGGACAGATACCTTTTTTCTACTTTGTCTACTGTTGTAGCTCTGGAAAAGTGGTTGGCCCTTCACAGGAGATCCTTCAAATAGTCACAGAAAGCTCACATAAATAAGTAGCTAAGTAACCTGATGACTTCCCAGAAACTATCTGGCCGTAGGCATAAAGGGAAGCTTTTCTTTGTGGATGAAGGATGCAGGGAAGTAGAACCCTCTGGAGCTTGGTGGTCTATATGCAACACTTGCCCTGGCAAAATGTGTCTCGCAGTTCTTGAGTCAGTTCACAGGGCCTGAACTATGACAGTTCTTTAGCTCTGAAGTGAGAAGGAGGCAGAAATGTTACAATCCCCTTGGCCTGGGGCTAAATGTTGCATCTTCCAGCTGAATTTCTTCAGTCTGAGTCAACCAAGTATGTACTTCCTCTGGCAGGTGCCTGGTCTAGTGTTGCACAAAATGAAAGTTATGGCTAAAAGCCTACAGCTCCCTCAGGCAGGAAAAAAAAATGATAGAAACACAAGTCAGAGCAAAAAAGAACATTGGCCAAACACATTAATCAAGTTTTTGGTCAAGGTAGGGCATTGATTAGTACTTGCCAATTCCTTGTTTAAAACTATTAATTCTTCTTGACAGAAAAAGCAAGACATTTAGAGCTGGGCATGGCTGTACAGCTTGCAATCCCAGCTACTGGAGAGGCTAGTTTGGGAGATTGTGATCTCTCTCTGTCTTTGTATCTCTGGAGGCAGTAGGGGGAATTTTGACCTTAGGGCTTCACACTTGCTAGGCAGATACTCTCTACCTTTTAGGCTACAACCTTAGACCTATTTAAGAATTGGTTTTTAGTTAAAATTTTAATACAGTCTCATAGTTTTTCCTAGTTCTATCCTTGAACCATGACCTTCCTACCTCTTCCTCCTGAATAGCTGAGATTTATAGGGTTATACCACCATGCCTGGCTTGATTTCAAGTTTGAGGCCAGCCTGGGCTGCACAGTGAAACCATATTTCAAAAAGTAAAAGAAAGAATGTACATTTACTTAATGAATACAAGTATACATTTGTTATTTATTTGCTACAGACAAGTGTACATTTATTATCTTTTTTAATCTTATTGTATGTTTTGGGTATTGGTAGAACAGATATAAAGCAATGAGATTTTACGAGGGTGTTGTCATTTTGTTCTTTGAGATTTTTAGTATTACACTTGGAAAACTGTATTCAGAGATAAATAATTTTATAATATCTTCTTGCAAGAATGCTATCTGGAACTAAATTTTTTCTTACATTTCAGATGCAATTGCATGCAAAGGTCAGAACCTTTGCCAGCAGACTAAAGCATATGTGAATGATATAGCCAGCTGTGGAATATGGAGGAAGCATTAGTCATGTGCTTAAGAGATGCTGAAAGTTCTCCTGTGGTATCTCTTTACTAAGCAAATAGGAAGTCACTTTTGAATAAGTGCCAATTACCAAATGCTGGACCTTATTTTGGAAGTGATACTTGGAGAATGCTAGTCTCGTAGGTATAAAGCATTTACTGGATTTGCTACTTATTCTTTTAAAGTCTATAAAAGGTGTAATGTAATGGAAAGAGAAATAAATGTATGTGTTTCCTATTGTATATTTTAGTTAAAAAATTTTTGTGATACTTTCTCTGAGGGGTTTCATATAAGAAGGGTAAAAAATAAAAACAAAATCAGAGCCATAGTTTCAACCCCTGTAAACAGCACCTGTTGCAAAGGAGATCAGGTCTCTGAGACTAGAGTATGTTTTCCATGACTTCATTTCCACCATTCCATCTAGTCAATTCTTATCAATGCTACAATCCTCCTGTTGCCAATCTAGTAACCATTCTCTAGCCACTGGGATAAACTAACCTATTACAGCATCTGACAATTACCACATTTTTCTTTTTTTGCTTCAAGGTCTCACCTATGTAGTCAGACTGACCCCAAACTAACCACCTGCTCTCATCCACTAAATTCTGGGATTACAGGTGCACTCAATTTACCTTCTTGTAGTTTTCCCACCTTGTATCTGGGGCATCATTTTCTCTTTGTTCTTAACTTCCTACCTTGGTGACTGCATCTCTCATTTGTTTTGATGGGATCTCCCTAAATTCTTAGCCTCTGGAGGGTTCTTTCTCAGTCCTGAAAGCTTGGTTTTCTAGCATCTTTACCCACTATCTAAATTCTCTTATCCTACCCAGTGCTCTAAGTACAATCTATACACATAAGTTAGGGTGTAATAAAGGGATGTACACTTAGTAAAGTCCAATACATACTAATTATTATTGGGAACAAAAACAAATAAAATATTAGATATTCATTATATATTCATATTCCACACCCCAAGGGCTCCCAGGAAGTAGCAATTCAATTTTCTGTGGATGAATATCCAAAGTTCAGAGTTATCTCTGATTCCTCTCTTTATCTGCCACCCTACCTCAACAAATGCTAGACCATCTACCTTTAAAATGTATCTAGAATTTGACTCACTCTATGCTCACTCTATGCACCTGTGTCCAAGAAACTTTCACCTGGGTTACAGTAGTGCCCCTAACTAGTCTCTCCACCTTTCTGTTATCCTACATTCTCTCCACACATGAACTGACGTGATACTATTACTGTTTAATTTCAGAAAAAGTCACTCATTCAACGTGTCCCTACTTTATTTAGAGATAAGTCAAAGCTTTCCCTCAAGTCTCTAACCTTATCCACCAGCCTTTCTCTAGACTCTGTTAATATAGCCATTAAAGAAACAACAACAAAAAACATGTCAAGGTGTTGTTACCTTGGGCCTTGTAACCCTCTTTCCACTCAGATATTTAATTACTGGCTTACTTTCTCACTCCTGTGTTTCCTTCATAACATTTATTGTTGACAGATATAGATTTTCAAAATTCATTTGTCTGCTTCTACTCACTTCTGTTGTATAGAATGTAAGCTCAGAGACAGTAGGATGCTTATGTTACTTAGAGCAGTGTCTGGCTCATACACAGTGCTCAACAAAATTGAATAAAGGAATAAAATGACATATTATTATTTTAGTGAGCAGCTATTTTCCTGAGCATCTTGAAAACAATGTGAACATTTTATGGATACCAAGAATATTTTATGACAGCAAGTTATTATAATACTCTTGAAGAAAGAATGCTCTTATTTTAAAACTTACAATTGTCCATCCAAAATATTATAGCTGGTGGTAATCCAATTGGAGGTCTGCAGGGAAGTACTAATGGTTGACCATTTTGAAGTATTATTGGTTCTAGTTTTTCTTTGGTCCACAAAGGTGATCCTATTAAATGCAAAAAAACCCTCAGTTATTATTATTATAATTATTGCATGGTAGAATGAAATGAAGACAGTACTATAAAGAAAAACAAACCAAAGTTTTTTGGAAATAATAACTTAGAATTTATATACATTAAATAATGAGAAAATGACTTTTAAATATAGTGTTAAAGTTTTAAAGGAACAAAAGACAGTGAAAGAAAAAAGGCAGTTCTCATTCCCTGCCAAAGATAGGATGAATTCTGATTAGGGATTCCATGTAGAAGAATTTATACAACTACTACATCAAGAAGACATAAAAGAATAAAAAACAATTAAATTAAAAAATTGTTAGGCAAGCAACTGTTTATCTATACCTTTGAATAGCATACAGTATATGTGCATGTATATGTATATTATTTGTAAGACTGACATGAGAATGCCCATAATATAACCAATAAAGGGATTATAAAATAGCATTTCACAATAAGACAGATTTATGATTATACATGTATATTTACCTAGAAAAATATAAAAGTACTTGAGTAATAGTTATTTTCACATGTGGAAGGACATACAAATACTTTTTTAGTGTGCTTGTGTGTGTGTGTTTGTGTGCACATGCACATGTGTATGCAGGTTCTGGGTCTTGAGCTCAAGGCGTGGCACTACCCCTGAGCTTCTTTTGCTCAAGGCATGCACTGTACCACTTGAATCATAAATCAATAAGTCTCACAGACTTTCTAGCCTGGGCTAGCTTTGAAACCCAACCCTCAAATCTCAGCCTCCTGAGTAGCTAGGGTTATAGGCATCAATTACTGGAGCCTGGCTTAAATGTCTTTTTATTTGTGATTATTTTTCTATAATGAACACATATTTCACATGTAATTTAAAAAGTTCTCAAAGTAAGCACTACTGCAAATGCTCATTGTTCTTTAAACCTGCTCTTGAACGTTTGAGATGATTTTCATACTGACCACTACAAAATGAGCCACAATAGTTTTGTGGTAGTGAGATACTTGTTTCATTTGTTTCCAGTGAAACTAAAATGTTGAAGAGAAATCACACTTAGATCTCTATTGCCCATAGTATGCAAATTTAGTTCCAAGAAGGAATTTTGCTTACAGATAAGATACATGAAAAATAAAAAAGTAAAACCAATGCATGGAAGACACACTTCTGGAAAATTCCACTCTCCATTTCAGGACTTGTATAAAACACACATTGAATTGGCAAAGTATTGGGCTGAGGAGCTTGCTAAGGGAAAATAGAAAGCAATATTTTTTTCCCATGTAAAACAAAGCAAGAGTATTGGAAGAAATACCATAGTTTTCCTGTAATGGGTTACGGATAATGTCATAGATGCTGAGTCCTGGAGCAATACTTTGGCAGGCTCATGTTTGGTTGACAAGTCTTACTTACTAGATGGGCGAATGACAATGTTGTTAGAAATTGCGGCTCCTCGTTCATTTCTTGCTGTACACTGATAGACTCCTTCATAGGTCTCTGCTTTGCCTTCGCTCATGATATTGATTATGAGTGTTCCTGAGCCAGTTTTCATGGTAACCAAAGGGTCTTTATCTATGTCAAAATGAGTCCCATTACGTGTCCAGGAAAAGCTGCTCAATACATGAAGAATTAAGTTTGTTAATGGTCTGGAAAGATAGAATTACTTAAAAAACCAATTCCCTAACAGTTTTGTGGATTTCTAGAAATAATGACTAGATTTTAATTTAAGTAAAAGAATAATAAGCCTACTTCCATAAAATATCACACTGAATCATGACTTAGAAAAAAATGTTCTGGTTATACATTTTGAGGTGCACACCTTTTTTAAAAACAGCTCAAATCTAAGATGAACTAGCTGTTGTTTTTCCTAAGAAGATATAAGAAACAGGTCTCCCAGACATCTATCTTTGAGTTTTATTAACATTTTTGTTACAAACTCCATTCTTCATAGAGTGGATAACCTGTCTATAAAAATGTGCTTTCCTAGGGGCT
The DNA here is from genome assembly GCF_000151885.1 of Dipodomys ordii. Taxonomy (NCBI): domain Eukaryota; kingdom Metazoa; phylum Chordata; class Mammalia; order Rodentia; family Heteromyidae; genus Dipodomys; species Dipodomys ordii. Next base: position 12,057,017 of record NW_012267288.1, on the reverse strand, counting down.
GGGAAGATGGCTCAGTGGTAGAGTGCTTGCCTTGCATGCCTGAGGCTCTGGGTTGGATTCCTCAGCACCACATAAGCAAAAAGAAAAAAAGCTGGAAGTGGCGCTGTGGCTCAAGTGGTAGAGCGCTCACCTTCAGCTGAAAAGCTGAGGGACAGCGCCCAGGCCCAGAGTTCAAGCCCCACGACCGGACCCCCCCCCCCAAAATGTACTTTCCTTTGAAATATGACACAAAAGGCCTCCAAGGTGTTATCTGTATGTGTTGAAAATTGATCAGATAGATTTCAAGGTACTGAAATAAAAAGTGGAGGTTGAGAGGAGGAAAAGAGTTATAATTTCGGAGGTATACTGTTAGATATTATAAGTGGTAATAAATTGTAAATCTATATAAACTATAGTTTTTTTGATTCTAGAGATGATTTTTATGAATACCTAGAAGGTATGCCAAATTGTTGACTGAGATTCCTCTTTCCCATTTTTATTGTCACAATAAAATCCAATCCTGAAGGAAACATATGGATCTAGAGCAAATCATGTTAACTGAGATAAGCCAAACTCCAAGAGACAAACGGCACATGTTTTCTCTCATATGTGGAACCTAGATCTAAAACACACTGGGATGTAATAAATTGTACAGGACTCTGGGCATTCACACACCGTGAGAGCAAAGGATGATACTCTTAAGAGAGGAACAGAAAGGCACAAGGCCTATATGTATCTGATCATACAAAATAATATTTATGGAAATGAACTCCAGGAAATGGAAACAAGAGGCTTTTTTCTTTTATGATGTTTTATTTTCTTTTTGTACTGTTTGTTCATTTATATGCCTTTGGGAGTACAAGGGGAGGCACAGAAATGGAGGGACAAAAGATAAATAAATGCAGCAGTGGTACTTATTGGGCACTGTGCCAAAAATGAACTGTACAACTTGTGGGTGGGGATGGGAGGGAAAAACTGGGAGAGAGAGGGGGGGAAGGGGTGACATTGTCCAAAAAGTATGTTCTCTTTACCTGACTTATGTAACTCTAATCCCTTGGTACATCACCTTTATAATAACAATAAAAAATTAAAACAAAAATAAACAATAACAAAATAAAAATCAAATCTCCCCTCAAAATCCAACCCAAAACATCATTAGTGCTGAGAAGGAGCATTATAGAGTTGTAGGAGGTATTAAATATGATGTGGAAGGGGAACACCAACAAAGGACAACATATCAGGGCTTTATATGTTAGGAGGTTTTCAATTACAGGAAGATACTGTTTTGAAACAAACCTTTGATAGAGGTTTTGATATATATGGATATTTAGAACCAATTAATTTTTTTCAGGTGTGAGTTTGTGATAGTTTTAGTAAAGCCTGCAATTGACAGACTTGGAAATAAAAGATCTAAGAATTTTACTTCTCTTTTTACTTAGAAATTGTTAAATTTAAACTATTAGATTCATTAATTTTAAAAAGTCATTACAGTTGATTGTTACAGATGAATAATGGCAGTAATAAAACTCTTACATATGACTGCAGTAGTTAGAGGCAATCTACTATGGGACCTTGGATATGTTATCAAGCATGACTAGGCATCAGTTTCTCATTTATAAAATGTATTGGTTGGATTGGATCTTGTAGTGTTTATGCCAAATCCATAGGAAGAGTCCTGAAGTACTGAATCCTGATGACAAGTTTTAGAATTATTTAGTGTGGGAGAAAAGGAGGGAGGGGATAACACTGTTCAAAAAGAAAAGTACTCATTCCTTGACTTATGTAACTATAACCCCTCTGTGCATCATCTTTTTAATAAATTTTAAAAATAAAAGAAATTAAAAGAACCAAACAAACAAACAAAAAAGAATAATTTAGGGTGATTTTAAAGGCCACCGTAGAGGTAGGGCAGTGCATGGAAGTCATCAAATTCAATTAATGCCTTTAATTTGCAACAGATAAGAAAACCAAAGCTCAGAGAATAGAGATTTGCCCATGTCTTCAGACTATTATTTTTAGAACTTTATGAACATTTTAAAGACAAGTATAAATATAGAAATGCAAAAATGTGAGTTTTAAGAGGAACAAATTGGCTAGTTAATTCGAGAGAGAAAACAATAAGCCTATTAACTGCTACTTTAGAAATAGGAACCTAGGAAGTTATCTTCAATATCTTTAAAAAGCTGAAATGGGCCAAGGAGTTGGTTAGATAAGCAAGAATAATCTAGTTGATCATGTTGAAAAATATCCAACCACAAAAGAAATCGTTCTGCAGGCCTACTTTATTCTACAGAAGTTCCAAACTTATTTGTATATTCAGAGAGGTCCCAGGGCCTAGTCTCAATTCTCTAAGAAAGCAGAAAGCATTCTTACCTCGGAGGCGGCTTTCCTTTGGCCTCACACTGGATGACGATATTTTCCCGAGGGTCAATGATGTAGTCTTTTGGAGACTGTTGTGTGATGGTGGGAGGTTGTACCACTTAATTACAGAAGGAAGAACAAAAGAAATAAATCTTTTATATTATAGTAGCAACCATATTCCCCATTAAATCACTTGCTTTAAATTAAATATGATCCAAATTATATTTCTAATAAGTTCTATTGTGGCAGCAAGTACCTAAGTAAATTTTCAACCCAAACTCACTCAATACCACAAAATCAATACATAACTTCCTTTTGGTAACATACTCACTCACAAAGTCTATTTTCCCACACTAAAAGTGTGGCAAATTAATTACTAGTATAGGCCTAAAACCAAAACAAATTTCTCTGATGTAACAATGAGAAATTTTGATTCCTTTGGTTCAAATGATGCCTTTCAATCAAATGTAAATTATGAGGTAGATCTGAGTCTTTCTTTGGAAGGAGTAACTGAATTATAGTTCATTAATGTGCTATGTAAGCTGTGACACATATATTTGATAAGCTATCATTACAAAAGATGGTTAACTCTTTGGATTTAAACTTCAGAGATAGGTGAATTAGGAACAAAGATAAAGCAGCCTTATTTAGACAGTTAATAGAACTAAAGTGTGTTCTAGGAAATGATGTTTCTATTTCACTTTTTTTTCTTTTTTCTTTCTTTCTTTTTTCTTTTCTTTTTTTTTGCCAGGCCTGGGGCTTAAACTCAGGGCCCAGGTACTGTCCCTGAGCTTCTTTTGCTCAAGGCTAGCACTCTACCACTTGAGCCACAGAGCCACTTCTGGCCTTTTCTGTTTATGTGGTACTGAGGAATCGAACCCAGGGCTTCATGCATGCTAGGCAAGCACTGTACCACTAAGCCACATTCCCAGCTCTCTATTTCACTCTTTAAAGATTTGTCTGATGCTTATTATGAAATTGTAGGGGGCAGATTTTAATCATTATTTTGAATTTTGGGTGGCACTGGTGTTGAAATCAGGACTTTGCATTTTCTAAGTATGTATTCTGAGATACACCACCAGCCCTTTTTGAATTGGTTATTTTCAAGATAGGGTTTCACTTTATACTTGGGGCTACTGTACTATGCTTTGATCCTCCTATTGGTGATTCTCTATGTAGTTGTAATGTCAGGGGCATGCCACTGAACCCAGTCATTGACTGAAATGAAAACCCAGAGAACTTTCTACCTGTTCTGGTTCAAACTATAAAATCCTGATCTTAAGTAGCTAGTGTTACCTAAACCATTGCTCTTGGTGGCAGGTAGAGTGAGGAAACTGCTTTGAACCAAAACAGTTACATCTGAAGCCAGTAACGGAACCTCTGGTATTCTTCCACTTTCTAAGAACAGCATGTCTTTCCTCTTTTGATATCAGGGTTATAGAGTGTTAGAACAGGAAGGGACTAGATGAATCATGCATTTCAACTTGTTTTTGTTGCTCAAAGTGGCAAAATGGCTTGACCAGCAAGGCACAATGCAGAGGAAAGAACCCAACTCCTGTTAAAGGATCATTGCAAGAAAGGGTCATTCTCTTGCAAAACTCCAGGGACAGCTATTTTCACAGAGTGGTGCTTTCAACCAGTGATCACTTTCTGCCACCTGTCCAGGGACAGCGGCTATATCTGAAGATAATTTTGGTTGTTACAACTGGGGTGGTAGTGGCATCTAGTAGGTAGGGGCAAGGATTATTTCTAAATCCCTTACAGTGTACTGGACAGTTCCCTTCAACAATCCTGAGCAATGCTAAGGGGTTAAAAGCAGGCTTGGGCCACATTGTGAGTGGGGCAGAGCAGTGGGCTGGCTCCAGCACGAACTCTCCTGCATCGGGCAACTTGCCCCAAGACCCTCTATTGAACTCTCACTTCCTTTTCTTGATGCATTTGACATTCTGATCATTTAAGTCTTTTCTATTCTGGATCTTCCCTGTCCTGTCTGCCTATATGCCATGTTATCTTTATGAAACCCTTCCACCTGACAACCAGGCACTTCCCAAATACCTGCTCTTCACTTTCTTTGTTGAAGTTAACTGTTGCCAGAGCTAAATTTATCAGCCCGGCATTCAAAGTCTTATATATCTGTACACATGGATTCCACCCCCCTCCCCTTCTCTGGGCCTGGGCGTTGTCCCTCAGCTCTTCAACTCAAGGCTAGCGCTCTACCACTTGAGCCACAGCGCCACTTCCGGCTTTTTTCTTTTTGCTTATGTGGTGCTGAGGAATCGAACCCAGGGCCTCATGCATGCAAGGCAAGATCTCTACCACTGAGCCACCTTCCCAGCCCTCCCCATTTCTTGACTGATCTGTAGTATCACTAGGATCTCTAGAGATCTTTTACAAGCTATCTTTTGATCTAGTGATCAAAAGCTAAACTCCTTATTGTCACCATTTATCATATACAAATTACGTATAGATTATTGGACAGTATTGATTTCCCTTGGTTTTAGCCATGTGCCAACCCCTCATCTTTCAGCTAATCCAGCTCCCCTTCTCAGTTTCCATCATAGACACAGAGCCCTCTTCATTTAGAGCTGTCCATTTCCAGTGCTGGCTAGCAGTTTGGTCTGGTGGTTTCCTTCTAGTTTCTGATGTTTTATAAACCCTAGTTTTCTCAGAGGGAAACATGAGCTTTTAAGGTAGTATCTGCAACTTAGGGCAGCTGAGAAGAATTCATAAAGTAATTTGTGTCAAATCTTAATAGATGCTCTAATAAAGCAGCTCAATGATACCTGCTATTTAAAAATTATTATCATAATTGTTCTTATTTGAACCAGTTTCATCTTTGAGTGGCCAATCTTCAGGCTGTGGAAGTATGTAACTTGGGATAATATTTTTAAAAGTCTATGTGTCTACCCCCCAAAATGGTAACCATAGACAGTGGTATAAGGGGTTTTCGCACATTATTAATTCTTTGCTTTTGTTGAGAGATGACAGAGGTATATATATTGAATGGTTCAAAATACATAGTTTCTCTTCATGTGCCTGAAGATGATCTGACTGAGATGCTGTCCTAAGTGCCAGGGGTTTATCTGGAGGTACCTTTTTGAGCAGTACTTAAGTCACTCAGCAATTAATAAATGCTTTGCAGTAATAAGTGATTTTCCTGATTAACCCAGTGCCAAAGGAAAGATTTCAAATGCCTGAAAACTCATTTTTTACTAGATGATAAACGCTGCCCAGTTGTCAGAGGAAGCAGAAATTTCTGCTTAGAGCAAGCCACTCAAACAGGGATGTGAGTGGAAGCTGCTTATCTTTTGCACACTACAAGACAACATTTCCTTTGTCTTTGTTATAGCTACTGATAGCACCTAGAAACACTTGTCTATTCAATTTAGAGTCTAAGACAATAGAAGAAGGCATACGGCTGCCAATGTGGGTAAAGTTTCTGCCTACACCCACCTTTTAAAACACACCAAATGATGTATCTTTGTTCCAGAAAGCATTTAATAGCACTTTGAACCAAATAACCATTGTCTAAATTTTGTGAATTTTCTCATTAAAGTTACATCAGATGTGAACAAAGCTTGGTAGTTAGTAGAGCAGGATCACAATAAAATAGTAAAATCCAAGTCTTCACAATTCATGCAAGTAAATATATTACATTTGCACTTGGGATTTAAAGGCAACACAAAATAGACACTCAGCAGAAAATATAAACAGTGAGATTTTAACTCATAGTATTAATTCAAAAACTCAAAGACACATTTTCACACTGCCTAATAATTGATAGAAAGACACTTACAGTCTTCGAGAAGTTTTGCTTTTTCCCATCAATAGCAGCAGGTGAGTGGGCAAACAGGATTAAAGAAAACCAGATGTTAGTAATGAGAATGTTAGAACCCTGAAGATACCAGGGACATTTTTGCCTATTTGGTTTGACCTAAAATCCCACATAGAAAAAAATGAAGATGTGAAGTGGCTAAAGGAAAAAAAAAACTTTCATTCATGATTTTGTTTGTTCCTGTAGCAACTTCACACATTAGCATACAGAAGAACAAAGGCAATGTTGCAGGGATGGGGAATAGGAATAGTTAATTCGATTCCATGCACATTATGCTGGGCTAGTAATTATGTTCAATTTGAAAAATAGCCGAAATCTACAATTAATTTGAGTTGTCATATACTGTGTAGTGTCTGATCCTATTATTCTAGACATCACTATGTACATGGTAATGATATCTAACAATGGGACACTGCTGCAGTGACAACTTCCCATCTAAGTCAGATGCTGAAATAAGTCAACACTGATTTTCCAAGTTTACATTTCTAATCCAAGTTGGTAAATTGAACTTTTATTTTTAGACAGCATATTGCTGCTTTGAAATTCCTCAACCACCCTAGATCCAAATCCAACACCAAAAAGCAGCTCATGTACTGGAGAAAGGCTGTATGAACAGGGGCAAGAAAGAAATCCCATTTGCATGTAATTCCAATCACTCTGCAGTGCTGCCTGTCATTACTACTTGCAAAGGTTAATGCAGGAGTGTATGGGTTACTCATGACTTTCTTTTCATCATGGTTTTGTCTCTTCTCCATTAGCAGCGATAATTGAGTTAGCCCTAGGTGCCTGTTTCCCTCTGATTATTTGATTGAACAGTCAGATTAGGGAGGAATATATTTAACACCAAAGAGAACAAAAGCATTTCTCTTAAAAAGGTTTTCTTTCCTTTTCCAGTATATATGTTAGGCCAAATGTTTATTACTCAGGCTTTCAGGCTCCAGTGGGTTAAAGCAAATACATGCATACATATTATATACATATATTACATGTATGAAATATACTAAATTGAAATTAAGGTCACTGGCTGAATCTTTCTTAAAATAAGAAACAGATAAGATTTTCTTGCACTTGCCACTCTAGGAACCTGGCAAAGGGAATGAACAGAATGAATGTGTACTAAACCACATCTTTTCTTTATGCCTTCTCATTGGCAGTTGCAACTTCTATGGCCAAGAAAGACATCCCAGAAATTAAATAGCCCTAGGAAAGTGCTATCTTCCTTGCACCTTGGAAAGCTTGCCAAACAGATGTTCTATTCAAGAAGCTAATGGATTTAAAGGGTCATGAGGATTAGGGATAAAGGATAAATCAATTCTGAAGTACAGTAATTGTTCAGACTTGAAATTCTGCTTCTCACGGCAGGAAACGTAACTAGTCAGAACCTAGCAGGATCTTTGTTTGTCACAAGCAGGCTGTCTAGTCCAGGGAGCATATTTTACCACTGGGAAACATGAGCAGCCATTGATGGATGCTCTCTTTTTAGTGATTTGGCATACGACTCCTCTTATTTTCCAAAATCTGCATCTTGGTCTCTAATCATGAAGTTTAAGACAAACAAACAAACAAAAACCCAGAGTGTTCTCTAGGCTTGTAGATTAAGGTATTTTTCTAATTCAAATTTTGATATTCAAAATTATAAATTGAATATGGGTGCCTTGTCTGATTGAAGAGAAATGAAGTATGAATGTTTTGTGCATACAGAGAGGGGTAGGCTGGAGAATCTATCCTCTAAGTCCTTTAGAGAACTCAGCAAACATAGGGAAAAGTGATGTGGTAAGAGAGGGAATGGGCAGCTCTTGCAAAGCAGCCAGGACTGTTTCTATGAAGAGGTGCCTGGTTGGAGGACCAGGAAAGTTGCCCAAGTTTCTCCTTCTCATGTCATCCCTACCATGGTGCACAAAAGGTACCTAAGGGGAAGAAGGATAATGAAAGGAGAAGGCATCCAAATATCCAGCCATTTCAGTGATCATTTCTACAGCATGAGTCTTTATAAAACACCAGGTGCTGAAAGTAAAAGCCAAATTAATTTTGATTAGCTTTTCAGTATTATACAGGCACCTTCTCCATCTACACAATCTAGGGTGATGGTAAATGGTGGGGAGGTTTTGACTCCTGTGCTAAGAGCTTTAAAACATCAATACTTACGATCAAGAGGTACTTCGAGTGCACTAATCATCTGGCACAGGAAGAGAATCAGGGGCACTCTGCCTGCAGATAAACGCTTCTTTTTCGGCATTATTTTAAGCTGCATTAGCTTCACTCCTGCTGAGAACCAAAAGTTGAATTTCCTTTTCTTCTTTTAGAAAAGACTTGTATGTAATGCTGAAATACTTTTTCATTCAGGGAACTAAAAAAAGGATGGGATAATAATTGTAATGTATTAAAAAGCAGGAAATGAACAGTAGAAGTCTGCAGCGCAGAGAAGCAGCTCTGTATTATACATGAACTCTAAAAGGAAACTTAACTTTTAAATATTTAACCCTCAAAGACTGGAATAATCATTTATTCATAAATCACCTAAAATCAGTCCAGAACCATTTGCAGCAAGGGCCAGCCAAAGCTGTTCACTTCCCTGTCCTTATGATTTTTCCATTTAAAATATTTGTATTGAAAGTTCTCATAGGCTACCATGTCTTTTTTAACAGATCAGGAAAACTTGGCTTTTAAACCAATCTGAAAGTGGTCACTTTTACTTTAGAGGGGAGGCTAAATTGCTTTTCCATTCTGGAGGTCATCTCTTGGAATAGTTTAGGACATCTTTGTATGATTTTTTTCAACCCCCAAATGCAAATTTACCAGATGAAGATCCAGGCCACCTTTCATTTACATTACAATCACCTATCTATCTTGGCTCTGAGTTCTAGGCCTCCCTCACTGCTGTTACCCTCCTTGACAGTGCTCATTAATTCCTTCTTAAGGATCTTCTTTGATTAAACATTGGTAGTAGCCATAGTTCCTTAAAAAGGCATTAAAATAAACTCTCAGTGCTCTGGCCTTAATTTCTCCTACCAACTTTACCCTCTTTCCATTTCCATATAATTAGTTTTTGTTTCTGTGGGATGATTTGTCTCTCCTAACTTCTTGCCTTGTTTATGCTATTCCCCTTACCTGTAATGCCTTTTCCAACAAATTTCCTTATCACATCCTGGTTTTTATAAGTCATATAAAAGAAACACTAGCTGATTACCCAGGCTAGAAGTCATTTCACCATCACTTCTGAATTCCTAAAATTAGTTGTTTTAAGCATCACATATATTATTTACATATGTAAATTTGTGTGTGTGTGTGTGTGTGTGTGTGTGAGAGAGAGAGAGAGAGAGAGAGAGAGAGATGTGCTCTCTCCTGTTCCTTAGGCAAGGATTGTGGCTCATCTCTGTATCCTTCTTCTATTACCCAATACAGGGCATCTTGTACATAAAATCCTACATGGAACAAAATAATATCACAACAATCACCAACTAGAAAAATAGATTTAATATTTCATGTCTTCTTATTTCTGAAAAGAGGCAGGGGTGACCAAATAGTTCTCTTGAGTACATGGGGGATGATAGTATTTCCTACAATCTTAATTACAGAATTATTGGTATAGTTGAGTCTTTAAAATGTACATCTTTCCCACAAATTGTAAAATTTAAGGACTACATCTCTCCTATTTCCCACTGCTTCCTGATAGTTCATCACAGTGCTCACAACATAGAAAAAAGTGAACAAACATTGTTGGATTAAAAAAAAAGAATAAGGAAGAAGAAAGGAGAGGAGATATACATTTTTTGAGGTTCTAATTCAGATAATCGGACCACGATCTACTAACCTATATTTCTATTTACACCATTTATTTCGGAGATCTAAATCTAATGAATATATTCAAATTAGTTGTGATATCATGCCAGTGTGTAGAATAAGGCTTAAATTTATGTATAAAGGGATATAATGCAGATAATATGTTTTGTTCTCAAGTGAAAAACAGGATAAAATACAGTATGATACTTCTTATATAAGAAATACAAAGGAAACACAGCTAACAAAGAATTATGCTTAAACAAATATTATTTTGTGAATGAAACATACATACTGTGTGATTTCATACATGAGCCAGGAAATTTCTATTTCTGTCTTACTATATATAAATATTCATGTCCAGAAAACAGAGAAAGCTCATCTGAGCATTTCTGACCAAAATATGAACCAGACTGCCTATGTGTGTGTGTGTGTGTGTGAGTGTGAGAGAGAGAGAGAGAGAGAGAGAGAGAGAGAGAGAGAGGGAGAGAGAGGGAGAGAGTGCATGCTCACAAAGAACATCTGTGTCATTCAACCAGATCTACTCAGGTCTTTCCTAATGTTCCTGTTGAAATGCTAATTTTGAATTTATACAACAGCTCCACAGAAAATACAAATAAATAACCCAAAATGTAGAGGCTAGGTAAGTATATCTTACATACTACATATATCAAGAAAAACAGCAGTTAAACAGACACAAATGGCCTGGTTCCTATGCCATGCTAATTAGGCTGATTAGATTCAAGTGTCTACCTCTCCAAATAGGTGCTGGAGAAGTTGAATCCTTTCCAAAAGCTATACTAATACATTGTAATGTCGATGAGATCTTAAACAGCTACATACATTTTCTAAATTCTTTGTTATTTATTTTGCTTAGTTGCCTTAACTATTCAGCTTTCAAAACAAAGAAAACCACAATGCAGGCAACTTCATAAGCCCCAATCAACCTTTTTACCTTTTCAGGAGTATACAAGTGCATAAAACCACAGCATGTTATAAAGAAAACAGATTTTTAAGAAAAATTGAGCCAGCACTTACTTAAAGAGACATGAGTAAATCTGTCTTCACACTGCTGGGAAGTCAGGAACTATGACAACTGATGATGTACTCTCTCCTCAGAAGTTATAGGTTAACTACACTGTTAGCTACAAAATTGTCTCTAGGAGAAGTTCTTTTAGGGGAGGACAAAGCAATGGTCCAGCCCATCTCTTGAAACCTATCCATGGAAAATCACCCACTCCTCCTACATCAGTCCTCAGCTGAAAACCTAAGTGCTCAAGGACAGCATTAAGTACCCAGCACTCAATCAAACTTAAAATCAAATTCAGCTACAGAAAATCGAGCTTTCTCTCAGTAAGAGTAATGTGCTCTGAATGCCTCACAAAGATAAACTACTGCTTTCCTTTCTCAGAATTGATGTAAACACCCTGGCCCAGCAGGAGCCCCATCAGCATCTATTTCACTTTGGAAGAGGATGGTCTCTTTTTAGTGATAATTGTAGACCAAATCTTAACTCTCTTTGTAACTATCTTAAAATGGATGAAAACCTCAATGTAAAATAGAACATGATTTTTAGTTAAGTCTAAGGAGTATGTTAGATGGCAGTTTTCAAAAAAAAAACTTGTTATAGACATTTGCAAGCATGTTTGAATGTACAAACTATATTCTCATCTTCAGATAATAGATCACTCTGATATTTAAAGTAACCAAGAGTAGAGATAAACAGTAAAACTTAATATTACATTTCATTAAGATCACTAAAAGCGCCTTTCCTATTTGCATAGAGAGCCTGTGAAACAGGAAGGAAAAAAAGAACACTTCAAAATACTTTTCATCACTATGAAAGAAATAAAATTAAAGATTCCCTTGCTTATTTTTTGTGTGCATGTGTGTGTGTGTGTGTGTGTGTGTGTGTGTGCATTGTGTTTGTGTGTGTGTGTGTGTGTGTAGGTAAGTATGTTGGTTCTGGGGTTTGGGCTCAGGGCCTGAGCACTGTCCCTGAGCTTTTCTGTTTAAGGCTAGTGCTCTACTACTTGAGTCTCAGCTCCACTTCCAGCTTTTTTGGTGGTTAATAAAAGTCTCATAGACTTTCCTGTCCTGACTGGCTTCAAACCACACTCTCCTCAGATGGTCAGCCTCCCTAAGTAACTAGAATTATAGTGTGAACCACTGGCACCTGGAGTAAGAATCCCTTACTTCTTTTGCCTCAAGTTCACACTAAATTATAGAATACTACTTACTATATATGTCAAAAGAAAAAAAGCCTAAGGCTTTGACAAAAGGCTCACACCAAGCCAAAGAAAAGTAGCTATCTTGTTGAATACTTAATAACTCTTGTTCTCAGAAGGAAAATAAAAACTTGTTTTTCTTTCAAAAGAAAGATGAAATGATTTTAATTTAAAAAAGTTAGCTCTGTAGTGGATGCTGCAAAGCATCTAACAATGAGCGATCCAACACAGACTAAACACATAACATGATCTATGTTCCTAGAGCCAGCAAACCAATAAGATTACATGGCTGACACCTGTGACACACTGGCCACCATGATCCATCACTGGCTGAGTTCCCTTGCATCACTAAGTGGGTATGGTATTTTCTTTCTAACTTTCTTTCCATAGTCTCATACTCAACTCTGTGATTGAATTATGGGCTTTGTAAATGGGCCAAGAGTGACATTCATGTTCTTACTCCTTTTATTAATTCTAATTTAATACATTTTTAATTTTTGAATTAGTGTTCACAGGTAATATAATGAGGCTTTGTGGGAGGTAGAGTGAATTAGAAATGTATTTTGATACATGTGCACAGGCCACTTTGAACATACTCACCCCTTTCATTATCATGTTCTCATTCTTCCCCTCCCTCTTCCCTGCCTTTTCAAACAGCACCGAGTGGGTTTACTATGCTGGTGCAATGTCACATCCTTCCATCCTCTTGACCACTTAGTATCTCCTCCTTCCCACACCCTTCACTAGGATCAGTTTCCTTCTAGACAGTGACAATCTCCTGTTTACATGCATTATGCATAACCATTACTATTTTCATCATCATTTTAGGTCTATATGCCCCAAATGAGGGATAATATGCAATATTTGGCTTTTTAAAGCTTGGTTTATCTCATCCTTACACAAATACTTAAATATGAAAAATGACTACTCTTGAGTTAGCTGCCAAAGAATGAAAAAGAGCTAATAGATTTTGATTGTCTACTAAGATCTTCACACGGTTGCACATAGCAGAGCCCCATAGGCCTCTCACACTGGATTCTGTGTAACGGTCTTCCCTGAAACTGAACCACACATTGGCCCTCCTGGCCTTTTAAACCAACAGCAAGTTTCAACACTAGAGACAAAGCACAGTAAGTAGCTAATTTTAAAAGTGGATGATATATGCACCTTGTGCAACATTCATATGGCCCAAATGACCATCTATTACAAAGTAAACAACCAACAGCCCAGTTCCTCCCTAGGGAGAACTTCCTATTACCAAGTTTTGGGAATCCTTCTTGAGATATGTTACATAAAAATATCAAAATACATTAAACAACATTTAAAGAATAGTTGGATTAAAAAATATAAAAAGTTTGCAGATTTGAAGTTGGATCATAAAAATATGCTGAAATCTTTTGATGAAATATTGTTCATTTTAATATACATGAAATACACACGGATTTTCTACATTTCTTTTACTTGACAGAGCAATGTCAAGAAGAGAAGTAGTATAACAGAAGTCCATGACAGAACTGAGAGACAAAAGATAAAACACAGCCAACGGAAAGTCTACATGTGTAGAACTAATAACCTGAGCAAGGATGGTGCCAGTTCTACATTTGTCCAGCCAGGTATCTGATGACAGTTGTCAGGATCAGCTATAGGTTCCAAACTGCTGATTAGAAAAGGATGATGGCTGAAGTAGGAGAGGAAAGGATTAGTTCTTAGGGAAGGAAAAGGAACATTCTTCTTATCCCCACCTATAATCCAATCACAATCAGCAAACCAGAGGGAAGGAGACTACTCCACTTTGAATGCCTAACCTTGCTCAGTCTCTCTGCATTGACTCCACCATCCTGACCAAGGCTAAAACAACCAGTGTGGGTGTCTGAACAAAGGCAGGAAGCTGTAGAAAGCCTGTGAGATGACTTGGCAGTTTGGGTGGGATTGAAGAGTGACCAAGTAAGTGGTAACAAATTCCTTTCTCATGGGGAGGATGAATAGGAGACAGGAAGAAAAAGTGAATCAGTAGTTCAGAGAAGGAATAAAAGCCAAAAGTCAAACAGAGGCAAGGCAGCTTGAGCAACTGTGACTAAGCAGAGGAGTTAAAAGCAGAATGAGGCCAGTGGGCAGCCAAGGATCAGTAGAAGCACAGATAGATTGCTGAATGGCCATGCCATTAATGAAACAGTGGACAGGCACCTGTCACTCCTGCACAATTATGAGAGCCAGGCCTAAATCTTTTGCTATCCCAAACAATGTTCCAATTCTCTATGAAGTTTGCCAAAATAGTGATTGTGGTTGAGTTGTCTCTGTTTATCTTCTATGTATTCCATAGCAAACCTTCATTGGTATGGAAGGTATGTTACATTGGTATCCCCCAGCGAATGGCCTTCCCAGTATCCCTCCTCTTGTGTCTGACCCTCTCATGGTCACTTTGAGTTTGTCCATATAACATACATTGTCTACTTAGATTTTAGCAAGTATTATGCAAGTAGAGGTGTGGAGACATTTTTACTCTGGGGCTTAATCTCTTGTAGTGGTTTCTCTGTAAAGTCTGAATTATACTACTAATAAAAGAGAGGCCAATGGAAAGGACCTTAGAGTTAAAAGATCATTTTGAACACTCTGGCCCCAGATGAACTCCCACATAAAACAGAACAACCACTCTGTCATCCCTTAGAGTATCGAGAAGCCATAAATTGTTCTTGTTTTAAGGAAAAGAACTTTGGAGTGGTTTGTTATACAGGTATCTGTAACACTGAATTAGCCATAGGACACACATTTAAGTTATATTTCTTTCATAATACTTATACTTGGAAATAAACAGGAGATGTTAACATTGATTGAGGATCATTGCCTATTTATTGCCTTATATGCCAATTTATTCTGCAGAAGAGTAAAAATTAAGCTAAAGATTAGGGTGGGAGAGAGTGCAATGCTGATTCCTGTCTTCCTACCTTTGTTTACTGTTTTGCCAGTCCTGGGCCTTGAACTCAGGGCCTGGGCACAGTCCCCAAGCCTCTTTGTGCTCAGGGATAGCATTCTACCACTTGAGCTACAGCACCACTTCTTTTTCTGAGTGGTTTATTGGAGATAAAAGTCTCATGGACTTTTCTGCCTGGAATGGTTTCAAACCATGATCCTCAGATTTCAGCCTAGGATTAACAAATGTGAGCCACTGGGTGCTTGGCTCTGTCCTCCTACCTTTTGTCTCCGTAAATCACATGAATCACACTAGAATTGTGTGTGTGTGTGTGTGTGTGTGTGTGTGTGTGTGTGTTCTGGTAATGGGGCTTGAATTTAGGGCCTTGAACTCTTACTCTGCACTCTGCTTTTTTTGTTTGTTCATTTGTTTATGCCTGCTACATTATCACTTGATCCACAACTCCACTCCACTTCTGGCTTTTTGCTAGTTAACTGGAGATCAAAGTCTTTAGGATTTGTCTGTCCAGATTGGCTTTGAACTTTGACCCTCAGATTTCAGCTAAGATTATAGGTGGCTAACCAGTGTCTGGTTTACACTAGAATCTTGAAAGTGTTCAGCTCCAGCTCTATTTTTTCTCACTCTCCCACCAAACAATAATCTGAAGGAAGAGGGAAGGTAAAAAAAAAAAAAAAAAAGGAGGCCAAAGCACAGTGATAGAGCTGTTTCTTCACCACAAGGTCTACTTCCCAATTATTTCCTTCAGATAATATAAGAGAAACAAAATTCCAGTTTTTAAAAATGGAAACTAAGGAATTGGTCTAAAGGTGAAGTCTGAAATTTAATCTTGAGAGTTGAGAGTAACACATTTGAAAACATTTGTAGACCTATTAAAACAAGCTTTGTCCCTGACTATCTTCTTACATAGTGTAATTTCTAAAAAATATCATGGAAGGACCTGAAGTTGTTTATTAAAACTTCAACCAAAATAGAAAGGCCATGTTGATGGGTTATTAGTAGTCTAACTGTACTATCCCTTATCCCTTTTCTACTTGTGGAGCAAACAATATGTGGACAAATGGTAGCCATTTAATAGCAGATAATATCCCTGTCAGGCATTAAAAGAATCGTGTCACATTAAAAGAATCACATCACATTTCTGAGGGCAAACTCTGCTATTTTTGCTGGATAAGATGGACCATTCAAGACAGGCTTAGAGTACACAGGTAGCATAATACAGGGGAACACAGGGGACAGAATTATACTTCTGTAAGAAAGTGACCTAGAGGTTTTGATGCTTAACACAATGTAACGTGTATCTCACTCCAGCTCCATGGTGTGTGAAGACTTCTGCTCCAGGCAGGCAGAGGCTCCAATTTTGTGTTGCTGTCATCTCAACAAAGTCTTACGTTTTTCAGGGGACTCTAACTTTCCTCCAACACACATCTTTTCTCACAACCCATTGATCAGACAGACTCAGTGACTTCAATCACAAGAAAGACTGGAAAACATTAGCATGCATGAGAAATGTGAATTTGCACTATTGTTGCACCACAGAGAGCATGATTAATCTCCAGTGAAATTGAAGTGCCATTTTGAGGGAAAGGATTTCACAAGGGACATTCTGTAGGATGGCAGTCGTATTGCTTTATCTCACTGATGAATCAGAGAGCAGAAAACTTGGGTGAGCCATGGCTTCTGTTCTGTGTGGGTGCTAGTTGGCTGAAACCACCCCCTCTGTCTCCTTCCCAGATGCATTTCTGAATCACTCTTTTCTGCAGTTGGCCTTTCCTCAAACATGGGTCTGGGCAAGAGCATTGGAGAGGAAAAAGATCCAGATTTATCAAACCCAAGGGATACCACTCTTGCCATATCACAGATTACTAAAATCCTTACAGCAACATTTCAAAATAAATGTCACTATGCTTTCCAGGCCATGCATAATCACAGCAGAAGCATGAAAATGAGGAAATGAGACTGACAAGACATGAAAAATTATATTTTCCACTTGCTATCAGTGCTGGGGAAGGTATATTATCATAAGCCAAATAGCTGGAAATCCTTCATCCCAGCCAGAGGCTCTTTCATATAAAGAACAAATCTCAGCTGCTTGCTGATATGCATTTGGTACTACAAAGGAATTACGAGTAAAACAGCAGTGCAATGCATAAAATATTTAGCTCCTGGTACATGTAATTTTCTTTAAACAGGTTCTGCTGAAAAAAAACCCTGTTTATCAAAAACAAACAAATCAGTGAGTAACCATTTGCTTCCCAGAAAATTTGGCAGATTTCCTACAAAGAGCATCTTTCTTTTGAACATTGAGGATACAAATCAGTTTCCAGAAATGAAATATTAACTTTTCATGAGGACGTGATCTCTGTACCAAGTACATAAAAGCATGTATGTTGCAACAATGTTCTATAATATACAATTTAATCTAACAATTTGAGTAAGAACTTACTTTGAAATACTCTGCTGTCTGTGCTAAAAGAATGTTTTTTTTCAGGAGCCACTTTTTTTTCTGAAGAAGTCATACTCTCCACTACTACTTATATAGACTCCATATAAAGAGTATATTCTGTTGCACTAGTAAGAAAAAAGGTAGTTCAGAGAACAGAAAAACCAGTAGACGGAAAATAGTTTTGGCCCAATTATCCAATGCCCTGGAAGAATCAGGATTAAAAAAAAGCCTTTCCACATTGGTTGATAAAAGAAAGATACTCATTACTTTACTTATGTAACTGTAACCCCCTCTGTACGTCACATTTACAATATTTTTTAAAAAGAACATTAAATCTAGAATTAATTTGTAGGCTTCATTTGAATTTATAGGAAAACTTTCTTTAGTTGGTAGACCGAACATTTATTTTTCCAAAGACAAATATTTGTAACCTTCTGGAAAGAGAATTGGAAATGAGAAGGAAAAGTGATCTAAGACAAAGACAAAGCAGCAAAAGAAGAGATGTGGATGGAATACATGTAAAATGTGATTTTCATATGATTTCTTGATGTGTAATTTATAGTAATAAACAAAATATGGAATGAATAATACTTAGAAATAATTGCTTCTTTGAGCATATTAAAGGTATCATAAAGATCTGAAGAAAAAGCTTTACTTAGAAGACCTTTAACAAATGCTTATCCTTAGGATTTTGCTAAGGTCTCTTTTCACCCTGACACTCCAAATTATGGGAGTGAACTCTGCTATGATGCAAATGGAACCAAATAAACCAGCCATCAATAGTGAGCTATTTAAGATGAAAAAAAAAGAGAGACTGGAAATTGAGAAAGGAGACTTAGGTATTAAATTCTTCAAGACTGCTGCTTACTGGATCTGGACACTGGACTCAACAAAGAGAGGAATGCTAAAAGTAGGTGATGCAAGCTGGGGCTTAGATTCTCATCATAAAGAAATGAGCCTTGGGCTTTCAACTCAGATATAGCACTAGTGTCTATGTCTGGACATGGCTTGCTGGATCTTTGTCAGCCAAGCCACTTGGGAAATTAGAGAAGGAAAGGCAACTCAAAAGCCTGGAGACATACCCAACAGTTTAAAAATAAGAAGGGTGGGTAAAGAACAAAATTCAGGTAGGAGGCAACAGATCAGGTTCAGGAGAGGCAACATGAAACTCATGTAATA
This sequence comes from Dipodomys ordii, assembly GCF_000151885.1. Lineage (NCBI taxonomy): Eukaryota > Metazoa > Chordata > Mammalia > Rodentia > Heteromyidae > Dipodomys > Dipodomys ordii. Next base: position 12,038,286 of record NW_012267288.1, on the reverse strand, counting down.
TCATAATAAAATCAAAACCATTTGAACAAACTGAGACAAACAGACAAGGAAGGGCAGAACCTGGCAACATTCCTAGAGTTAAGGGACCAAGTAGGCGTTGTTCAAAGAGCATTGAGTATGGGGATGCTCAGGAAAAGAAAGAAGAAACCACAAAAGTTTCTCTCCTGCCTATTAGCTTGCTCTAGTTGTAGAGGTAAGTTCTGGGTGCCTCTGGGCTCACCTTACTGGGACAAGGACAGCTTTTAAAATATGTCCAGTTAATCTGACTGACAAAGGCTTTGAAATTATTGGTTTTGTCTCCTGTGGGAATCATAAATAAGAGTATCCTCAACCATTGTTAAAATAATACACGTTGTTAGTCTCCAACTCCTCTCATAACCCTTGAATACCTTCTGTTGTGTGTGTGTGTGTGTGTGTGTGTGTGTGTGTGTGTGTGTGTGTGTACGCTCGTAGGTCTAAATACCTTCTAGAAACAACTATAGCTGATCTGTAGCTCTATAGGAACTCAGTAGTAACTTTTTGCCAGAGTTGGCAGTAAGAACAAGTCACAAATTCTCATGTTTTCTCTCTATATGTAGCTAATTCAGGAAATCCAGTTCTTACGTACAGGCGTTGCAAATTGGACTTAAGGTACTAAGTGAACAAGCAGGAGAAGAAAAAAATCAGGTTTGAAAGATGAAATTTTTATTTGAATCAAAAACAAAAGCTTGTGTGAAGACAAGCTTTAGATGGAGGCAAACTACTCTCCACACATTTCTCAATATTTTATTTAACAGGAGTAGCCAATAGTAGCAACCTCTACAATGTGCTAAAATTTTAACCTGAAGAACGACCCTTCAAAACTAAGGAGAACGTGTATGCTGCTGTTTGCTGTCCACAGGCAGCATAGCTGAGAGCATGGCAGTGCTGCATTTAAAGAGGAGAGTTTCTTACTTTTACTTAGTTTTAAGGCTTGTAAAAACAGGTCTAATGTACTCAGAGGTCTTCAAAAGCCTGGCCAAACATTAAAACATGCATTGCACACTCATTAAATGTCACATTTGGGTATTCTGTGGTGAATTCAGCATAATCCATACCCCTGAAGTGTTTAGCTCTGGGCTTGGGAATGGAAAGTGAGCTGTCTGAGAACCCAGACTGAATATAAAACAATGTGGTGAGTGCCCTGCTAACAGAGGCCCTGGGCCTTTGGGGAGCATGGAGCAGGATGTGTCCAATTCTGCTTCAGAGGAAAGAGTTAGAGTCTTGGAAGAGTAACAAGAATAGTTCTGGCAGGGAAGAGGGAAGCTTTGAGCAGCCAAACTACAAAGGTATCAAAGTTATAGTGTATTTCTGACAAGTATCTACATGGGACCAACAGATATAGAGAGAAGAATGAAGCAGAAATGTCCAGTAGGTGCCTGGTTTGAGGGAACTTAAATGTTGTACAATGAGTTTTGATTTTATTATGCTATTTGATGAGTTTCAAATATGAATACAGTGAGTTATAGAATTTTCCTTTCAAAAGGAACATGCAAATGGTAATTTTCTTATATGCAGGAGTTCTAGAAGCTTCCATGAAAGTCAATTCAATCATTTGGGAATCAATTCTACACAGATCAATGGCTCCTCAGGATGGGGTGGTCAGAGAGGAGAGGGATAGAAACCAGGCAGAAGAGAACAGTTTTCAGAAGGCTGCTGGGACCAATTTATTATTATTTAAAATGACAATAATATACCTAACCTCTTGCCAACTATCATTGCCATAATTATGAGACCACAACAACAACAACAACAACAACAACCCAGAAACTGCCAGCCCTCGTTGTGGTATACAGATGATTCTAGGATGTTATTTTAAAGAAAAAAAATTCAATTGTGCTTCCATCTGTAATATAAAATCTAAGAGAATAAACAGCTCTGTGGCTATTAGGTAATTATTAAATATGAAACAAAGGAAAAAATGATAAACTAAATGTCATCAAAAAATTTAAAAACATTTGGTCTTCAAAATATATGAATAAGGAAATGCCATAGACTAGGAAGGGAAGTATGAATAAATTACTTATTTCATAAGGACTTATATAGAAAAACAGCACAAATCAAAAATAGACAAACATCTCAACCAAAACAAAGGCAAACAGTGAGATAGATATTTCTCCACAGAAGATACACTAATGTGAAATAAGCATATAAAAAGATACTTGTTACCACCAGTCATTAAGAGTATGCAAATTAAGTGGGGTGTTGGTGGCTCACACCTGTAATCCTAGTTACTCAGGAAGCTGAGCGCTGAGGATCTTGGTTTAAAGCCAGCCCAGGCAGGAAACTCCATGAGACTCTTATCTTCAATAAACCACTCAGAAAACTGGAAGTGGCACTGTGGCTCAAGTGGTAAGGCACTTGCCTTGAGCTGAAGAGCTGAGGGACAGCGCCCAGGCCCAGAGTTCAAGCCCTGTGACTGACAAACAAAACAAAAAAAACAAGTACGCATATTAAAGCTGAAATATGCTACCACTAATAACCACTAGAATGGGTATTCACACATATGATAATATCCAAGGTTAGTGAAAATGTAGAAAAACTGAAATTCTTATATGTTGTTTTGGAAAGGTACAAACATAACCACTTTGGAAAACAGTTTGGAAAGTTCTCAAAAGTTAAAGATCCATTTTCTATACAACCAAGCAATTTCACTACTAGGTAAGAAACCAAGACAACTTGTAAGCAACATACACAGGACTAATTATATTAACCAAACAATTGGAAAATCAGTCCATGGAGAGAGAATAAAAAAATACATTATAAACTACTGATACATGGAACAGCATGCACCATAGATCAAATGCTCAAAAGTATGCTAAGTGAAAGAAAACAGACAGAAAAGACCACCCGTGAGTCTACTTACGTCATACAGTTCAGTGTTTGCCTGGGGCCTGGGCGAAACAAGACTCACTGCCAGCTGGCTGGGCACATTTCTTTCAGCTGATGGCAGTGTTCTCCATCTAGATTGGGGCAAGGTTTAACAGCTGAAGAGGCTACTGCACTAAAACTCACCAAACTAAATTTTGGAGTGTATAAGCTATACCTCAAAGGGCTAGGAATGTGGCTTAGTGCTAGAGTGCTTGCTGAGCATACATAAAGCCCTGGGTTAGAGTCCTTAGTACCATATAAACAGAAAAAGTTGGAAGTGGCATTATGGCTCAAGTGGTAGAATACTAACCTTTAACAAAAGAAGCTCAGGACAGTGCCCAGGCTCTGAGTTCAACAAGATATCCTCCATAAAACTATAAAAAATACTAAAAGAACTTGAACAGCCTGTGTATTCTAAATTAAGAGACTGTAGAGGACACAGCCCTGCTGTGCTTTCATAGATAATACTCATCCTAGTATTAGTGTGAGTTAAATTACCCTACTTCTAAATAAAGAAAATGAAGCAATACTAAAGAAAATGGCAGACAGTACATTAGTATATGAATTGGAGTTTTTGAAAGAAATTGTGAAGGAATGGTAGACAGAAGACTATTCAAATGAAAATAAATAATCCCAATGAAAAGAAACTACATTTGCTATTTTTTATAGCAACATTCTTATCACCATCTGCAAATCAGCTTCCTTCAAGAAACATATAACTATTTTCAGTTTTTCTCAAAATGATTTTCATGATAAATTAAACTTCACTTCTATGTAAGTTGGTTTCAAATCAAAATTACTTTTAGCCTTATATTCATTTCTGGCTTATTGGTGGCACACGAGATATTAAACATATGTCAGGCACAGCGGATCTATTCCCTCCAAGAATCAAATGAACACATTTATTCCTTTAGTCTTTATATACCACACCACCTCCCTGTCTCTACATTCCCTGGCACACTGAGATTATAAATACTTTCAAAAGTCAATGCTATTTATTTCTACCTAAGAAAAAATGATTTCTCTCTAAGAAAAAATGATTTAGGAAAAAAGAAAAACATCAGCCTCTGTTCTGTGCCATCCATTTGCTTACACAGAGCAGGAGCCTGGGTCTCTCTATGTTGAAAAAGAAAATGATTGTCTATGGATTGAGATGGAAATTTTGTCCATTTCCTTCCTTAGTTAACATCTTAAGCTCCATTACTGAAAGATGGAAAGCTGGATAAAATGGCAATTGGTCCTTTGACCCAACATCCTTGTTTACAATGCCTTCTCTTCATTATTCCCACCATTCCTGTTCTTTTTTTTTTTTTTTTGTGGGTTATGGGGCTTGAATTCTGGGCTTGGGCGCTGTTCCTCAGCTCTTCAGCTCAAGACGAGTGCTCTACCACTTGAGCCACAGTGCCACATACAGTTTTCTAGTGGTTTATTGTAGATAAGAGTCTCATGGACTTTCCTGCCCGGGTTGGCTTTGAACTGAGATCCTCAGCTCTCAGCCTCCTGAGTAGCTAGGATTACAGGCGTGAGCCACCAGTGCCCGGCTCCATTCTTGTTCTTGGCCTCACATTTCCCCATTCTCCAGGAACTATTTTATCTTCCCTTCATTCTCTTTCTAGCCTAGCTCCCATGGACATTCTTCACAATGCTTCCTATTCCTGAACCATTCTTTTCAGTCTTTTCAAGTCCTTTTTCCTTTTGTTTTCACATCTTTACATTCTATTTTTTTGGTGGTGGGGGGGGCAGTCCTGGGGCTTGAAATAAGGCCTCTTTGTGCTGAAGGCTAGCACTCTACCACATACGCTCAGCACCACTTCCAGCTTTTTCTGAGCAGTTTATTGGAGATAAGATTCTCACAAACTTTCCTGCTCAGGTTGGCTTCGAACCAAAATCCTCAAATCTCAGCCTCTTGAATAGCTAGGATTACAGGCGTGAGCCACTGGGGCCCAGCTTCATTACATTCTTGCTTAGGAAAATCCCAATTAAGGGCAGCTTTGCCTATAATAAGCCCCAAATCTCCAACTCACACACACACACACACACACACACACACACACACACACACACACACACACCACACATAGTAGAGTGACTAATGAGGGTTGGGCTGTAGAATCAGACTGTATTTTCAGTCTTTGCTTTATCATTTAGACCCCACTGCATTGCTTATGTTACATGCATACTCAATAACTTAGACTCCTCCTCCAACTCACCTCCCCTTAGGGTTGTTGTGGATAAGTGAGGAACAGATAGTGCACAATAATGTGCCACAAACTTAGTGGATAACTCAGTAAATGATGACTATTACAATCACACAACCATCACACTATATTCACTTAGCCTCTGCCTTTCTAGTTTTTCTTCTTATTCCCTTTGTCACAAGCCTAACAAGCACACTGATATCCATGCTTTTCACTTTTATTCATGCTACCTAGAACACGTTTTCCTATTTTCTACTCTACCATTAATCTCATGGTCAGGATTCCCATCTTTCTACCGGCCAGAAACTAAGGTCACTCTTTTGGAACACACTGCTCAAAACAGTGGCCAATGACAGAGGCCTATTTACATTCAAATTAACTAAATTTAACCCAAATCAACACTCAGGTACCCAATAGCCACACTTGACTGGGTAGTGGTTGCCATGTTGTACAATGCGAATTTTTAAAAATAATTTTATCAGTTTAAAATATTTTTTATCCTGGCAGGAAGTTCTAGTAGACAGAGCTTTCTACAGAAATGACTTTACCAGCATTCTGTCAAAGAGCAAGTGAATTTTCATAGAAGTTCTCATAGCTTCAGATTTTGAGTATTGGTCATTTTTTTTCTGTATAAGTCTGAGCTTTTTCAAGGATCACACAGAACAGTATGAATATGCTAAATGAATTACAAAGCGTCTACCCTTTAACTTCTATATGTCTAGAAGTGAAGAGCCATGGTTGCTTTCAGGAACTGTTCCTCTTGGCTTTGTCTTATTTTGCTTCCTACTCCATTTTTCAACCCATGCCTAATCCTTCTTTATTCAGTTCCTGGATTCCTTAACTCCTGGCCTCTCGCCTCTCCTCTGATGTACGTCTTCCTGGCTTGGCTACAATGTCCTGCCCTTGTGGCTCATTCTGTGACTTCCCATCTAAGTCTTTTCTTTCTCTTCTTTCATAGGATTATACTTGTTTCAGGCCCTCTAAATCCCTAACCTGTTCAGGCAAGCACAGCTCTAGACTATATGGCTATACTTAATAAAGATTTGTTGAAGAATCAATAGACAGGCTACTATTTTAAGAGGGCTGAGGTCTAAAGGAGGAGGCAGGAGGGGACAAAAGCTGGGACAGGAGAAACAGCATAGAGAAGTGCATAGAGATGAGGAGTGTGGCTCAATTCACATATAGACAACTCTCCCAAGTAGCTGTGCAAACTATAGCTCAGGAAGAAGCATTTATCCACTGGGTCAAATGTTCACTCCTTGCTTCTCTGGGTTATGTATGCATTCTGAAGCATGGCACTAGTGAATTTGGCTAGTTTGTCAATACAGGAAATCTTTTTTTTTTTTCCAGGATGGAAAATGCAACTGATAGTGGTGTGAAGTTGGTGGGATTCCCCACAAATCTGAATTCCTGGCAAGGTTTCAAGTATCAATAAAAAACTGGTTGCTAGCAGAGAGACAACTGAACAGTTCAGTGTTTGGGTTCCCAAAGGAGCTCTAAGATGAAGGGAAAGTGTGAGGAGGAAGATGTGAAGAAGGACCCAGGGGCAGAGAAGGGATGGAAAAACTGAATCCATTATAATCTAGAATTTTGTCTGGGAGTCAAATCTACTCTGAATGATTTCCCATATATTCTCCTATTTCAAGACTTAATGCTAATAAAACCACCCTGAAACCTCCTTTCAGATTTTGACTTTTCATGAGATTTTTCAAATCATTATTAAACCACTGAAGGTCCAGGTAATTGTTATTGGTTCTAAGGATCAATAAAGTTGGTTTTCCATCAGATTTCCCAAGCATTGCTTTGTTTTCAGCACTTGTCAAACTACAACTAACTACATTAGGTCTAACTAACTACATTAGCCATTTTCTTCCATACATGGTCTATAACTAGTAGATATCTTTCTGAAAATAAGAAATTGCAAATATTATTGCTATGATATTGCTATGTCCACCCATATTTCCTTGATGAGCAATTTTTTATAAAGTTTTGGATTCCTTTCCATGAATCACAGACTTGAATGGGCAAAGGTACACTAATAAATATTTGTTTTCTGCCTACACACTAGGCAGAAAGACAAAAAAAAAGACAGTATCCCCATGAGACTTGATGCATTGTGAACCACTACAAATTCTTCTCAGCTGTTCCTTCTATTTTTGCTTCATCTATGAGCAGCTTTGCACAGATACACCTGAATGGCAGCCTCGTTTTGTACCATTTAGGGATCCTGTGCCTCCTGTCCTAGGCATCACCAATCTTCAGAATCCACTCTGCACTCAGACATGAACAATTCTGTAGTTTAAGGGAGTTAGTGTTTTGGGGCTACTCCTGACCACTGGAGCATCTGCAGCCATTGGACAAACACATTCCTGTTTCATAACCTGGTAGAAAATGAGAGCTTCATAGATCCCCAAACAGGTGTCTGTGGAATCAAACAGCCAAGGGAATAATGCATTTTTGTGTTGGCTTTCTCCCTTGGTCTGTTTCATTGTAGCTATTGAGTATTTCTGCTGCCTAAGATCACATTTCAAAATAAATATTGTTGTACAGCCTAGCAGTGTTTAGTTCTGCTCTGGGGGACTCTTGCCTAAGACAAGTGGGTATCAGTATTAGATTAGATCAATAAAATCTCATCCTCTGCATCTGTCCTCCAGAAGCACATAACCTATGACTGGCCTCTGATGTATCATTGACTTATTTCCTAAGTATTTTTCAACTGCGGTGATAGGTCTCTTCAAGACTACAGGAGGAAATAGGAAAGGAACAGATATTCAGTATGCACTTAAGTCCACAGCCTTGTTTTAGTACTCTTACTTATTTTTTAATTTTATTTTTATTGTCAAGGTGCTGTACAGAGGGGTTACAGTTACACAAGTAAGGTAATAAGTACCTTCCTTGTCAAACTTGTTACCTCTTACCTCATTTTTCTCCTACTTTCCCTCCCCCCAACACACAGAAGTTGTATAAATCATTGTGTATATCACTGTCGTATTGGTTCCCCTCTTGTCCTTTGTTTTACCATTCTGTTCTCCTTCCTTTCCCTAATTCAAATAAATATATATATAGTATCAGGGTACCAAAATCAAATACAGCGACAACAGGGGATGATATACCATAGGGGGAAGAACATACAAAAGAAACAAAAAAAAATCACATAGCACATTAAAAACTACAACAACAAAGAAAAACCTATTGTGTCTATGTCTTGGTGTTCATTTTGCTTAGCATCATCTTTATGGTAATATGTACATAGCTATTGATCTATTCGGCTCATCTGCTAAGATTATCCTAGACATATACTAAAAAATATTATTGCAAATAAGGGAAACCATGGGACCTATGTTTCTTTGGGTCTGGCTTACTTCACTTAATATGATGTTTTCCAAGTCTTTACATTTCCTTACGAATAAGGTACTGGCCTCTTTCTGATGGAAGCATAGAATTCCATATATATATATATATATATATATATATATTTCTTGATCCATTCATCTACTGAGGGGAATTCTAGGTTGGTTCCATATATCTTAGCTATGATGAATAATGCTAAGATAAACACAATTATGCTGGTAGCTTTAGTATGGCCTTGTTTGTGATCATTTGGGCAAATGCCCAGAAGTGGGATTGCTGGGTCATAGGGAAGCTCTATGTGTAGTCTTTTGAGGGCCCTCCATACTGCTTTCCAGAGTGGTTGAACAAGTTTACACTCCCACCAACAGTGCAGTAGTGTTCCCTTTTGGCCACATCTCCTCCAGCATCTGCTGTTATTAGATTTCTTGATTATAGCCATTCTAACTGGGGTAAGGTAAAATCTCAATGTTGTTTTGATTTGCATTTCTTTTATGGCCAGAGAAGTTAAGTGCTCTTACTTATTATGCCTTTGTATACAAGGAGAAAACAGGTACAGAAAAGCCAGATGAATCATCTAGAACACATAAGAATTCAAGCCAGGAGTTATACCCAATGTTGTGGGGTCAAAATTCATAATCTCTCTATATAGAGTCTGAAGAGTAGATAAGCCCTGATTACAAGTCTTGATTTTCCCCTTTCTTCCTTATTTATTCCTCACAGTTCTATAAGACAGGTTTTAGTCAAGGTAGGCTCATCTAGATTTGTAATTGCACTCTCTTCCTGAATCATTTCTTCTTGAGATTCTGGAGTTGGTTTTCTTCCATCATCTGCCTTAGGGAACCCAAGATGCTATGTGTCTCCTTATAACTCTTTTTGGCCTTTGGTTTAAAAAGCCTTCTGCCATATTAGCTAGAAGCCTTTTCTTCTTTTTTCTTTCCCATCCTTTGGGTTATCTGTTTCTACCATGAAGCCTATTGGCTTAGGTTTCTATTTACCTTTGCCGCACTGGAAGTATAACTACACACTCCCTGTTGCACACTCCTTTATTCTATACAGGAGGGCACAAACGATAACTTGAAGTGCTTCTCAGACATCTTCAATGTCTCCTCAAGCTCAGATACCAGCTTGCTTTTGGGAAGGTAGTATAAAGAAGGTAAGATCCTGGAAGGCCGTGGAAGATGTCCTTATCATCTACTGTGCTTGATTAGAGCTACATCTTGTCTCTGTGCCCCTCAGAACTATCCTGACAGCCATCTAACAGCAAACCTTTAATTTCATATCAAGTTGGAGGAGAAATAGCCAAATCATATTCTTTTACATATTTGTTCGATTTAATCCTGTACATAAAATAAATTTTCAGAAAATAATTTTGTTATTTGCCTGTCTATTTTTTTTCTCTTCTTTTTTTGGGAGAGAGGGTAGGAAATGAGCACTAATATCCTTTCTCTCCAAATGCAAATACAGGGATAACAGTAACTTCAGTGGTTAGAGAGAAATAAATCATTTGCCTACAGATGACGGAGCTACTCTGGGCCACTTTCCTAACAGGTGCAGAATGACACAAGAGCCCACTGCGGTGATTGCCTCAAGTCTGAGCTTCCTCATCAAGCACCACTGAAATGGGGCCTGGCCACTTCCTGCCAACACCATCTGGCAGGTGCTGGGGTTTTACAGTCATAAACCCGGCTGTGTAATTGCTTCAAATCATGGGGTGCTTCTCTGAAGCTCTTACCCCTGCCATGAGAACAACTGTCACACAGAAACCACTTAGGAAACTAGAAGTCATTCCTCTAACCCACTCTTCAGCACTGGGCTCAAGGCTTCTGCGATGGCTTAATCAGAAAAAGCTCATGTTCACGTTGGGTAGATGCCCCAGTAAGGGACATGAGTCTGACAGCTGAAGGTGACCTAGGCGAGGCCTCATGTCAGCCCAGTCTGAACAGCTCCTGACCTTTATTTACCTTAGTATATACTCAGGTCTTTCCACACTGCATTGTCTGCTTTAAATTGAAACATATTACTACTATTAACTGTTCTGTATGTGAAAATGTGGTATGACTTACCATATTCCTTACTACTCTCTATATAATGTTCTCTCTTCATTTATCTAAGATGACATATTTGACGCTGCATTATTTCATTGGTAATTATGTTTAGATTCTCTACAAGCTGAATTATATGTTTTTTAACCAAAAAAGATAATGTATAGCCAGGACCCATGAGAAACGCATTAAGTATCATAAAAGCATGGGGTCTCACCAACAACCAGAATTATTCTTGTATCTTTACTTGAATGGTCATTCTAAATATGGTACCATTGGACTTGGGATATGACTCAAGTGATATAACACTTGCCTAGCAAGTGCAAAGCACAGAGTTCAAACCCCAGTACTGAAAAAAGAAACCAACAAAAACAACAAAAAGTTACTGGTACGTATGGTATAGCCATTGTAACAAACTGGCATTTCAGAAATACAGTCATGGTTCATACTGATCGACACATTACTTTACTAAAGCTAGCATGAATCATTTGAACTGAGCCTATCTTTATTACTCTCCTAATGACATCTCATTGCTTCTCGCAGTTTTATTGGTAATTAGAACTAAACCCAAAGGTACTTTCACTGTTCCTACAACAAAACATACACTAACTCTTTTCTTGAGTTCTCTTCTTCTAACTAGAACATAAAGAGATAGTTTACAGTTCCTAATTTTATGGGTTCTGAGGGAAATAAAAGAGTTGTTATCTCTTACAAGGCAATGCACAATGAAAACACAATAATCTTCAAACCTCTTCTTTCCAACAGCAGATAAACACTTAGAGTCTCTTACCAGACAGGTAGTGAGTACTGACTTTACCTTTGCTCATGAGGGATAGGAGACATGAGTCTGAAGCTCAATTATATCCTCTCAGAGAAAAAGATGACACATGTAACCTTGCAGTTCACCTCAACACTACCTTCTGAAGATCCTCAGAGCTGAGTGTGTAGCAGACACAGCCTATGTCATCATGGTACAGAAGACAGAAATTCAATTTAGAAAGCAATCCTGTGTATAAATACCAATGGCACATTCCCAACTATTCCTTCCTTTATCACCTGTGGAGGCTTGATACTTTGCATAGTCCCCCTAGATCCTGCAATAGACCCCGGAGACTTAGAATACAAGTAATGGAATGTCCTGCCACTGGTGGGAATTCTTTCCCTCCATTCCATGGTAATAGAAGGCTTCATTGGAAAAGGATCCGGTGTCCTTTTGTGAGACATAGATCATTTCACAGCATAGCTCTATAGAGGCCTGCTCTAATCGGACCCAAATTACACAACAGAACTTGGCTTCCTTCTGGAAACGTCCTAATGTTCAATATGCTCACACTTAATAAATGATTCCATCATCACACACTTACTGAACACATACTATATGCCAGATTTTTGTGTGTCAAAGGATTTACATACATCATTTAACCTTCACAGCAGTATCGTTGTGAGTAATATGGGTTATGACTTCATTTTTTTGTTTGTATTTTGTTTTTTTGGTGCCAGTTCTGGGGCTTGATCTCAGGGCTTGGGCATTCAAGGCTAGTGCTCTACTATTTGATCCACAGCTCCAATTCCAGCTTTTTGGTGGCTAATTGGAGATAAGAGTTTCATGGACTTTCCTGCCTGGGCTGGCTTTAAAGTGTGATCCTCAGATCTCAGCTTCCAGAGTAGCTAGGATTACAAGCATGAACCAATGAAACCTGACATTAATTTATGGCTTCTCAAAGTTTTCCAGGCATTTAGGAGAGTTAGAAAAAATTTCACTCCACATCTTTAAAATTTAACTTATAGCTTTCTTGAAACCATGCGGTTCTTATTTGAAGTATCTTTTGTAATAAAGTTCACTATTGGTGTTCAGCCATTGAAAGCTGTGCTATTAGAGAGGGAAATTGGTGAGTGAAAATAACCAAAAGCAGGCAAACACTGGTTGTAAAAGTACTAGGTTAGCCTTTTGGACAGTCCCAGATTGTTTAAAACATTTAAAATATTCCTTCCCTATCTATCTCATCTGGTTTATTTTTTTAAACATGGATGTTTGTTTTATTCATTAACTCCTATTTGCATTTCATTAGATGTATTATAAAGTGTCCAAGGATTATACTTATTTGGTGATTATTTCTTATGTAATGTTCTGTTTTTTCAAGGTTTTAACACATTGTATATATATTTATGTATTTTTTCTTATATAGAAGTGCCATCCCATGGTGTCTTTGTAAGGTTTTCACACATCACTGTTCTCAGGGAGGCTTTGTGACTCTCAGTCTGGTGAGAGAGTACAGGTACCAGAAGCCACATGCAGCTCCCTCATTCATGTGAACATGGCCTCAACTAATTTTCAGCAAAGTACAAAAATTTCTCTCTAGTATAGGAACATGTTTCCTAAAGGTGTATCTGTGCTAGGAAGGCAGATATAAAGAAATACTGCAAGCTGGGCATCAGTGGCTCATATCTGTAATCCTAGCTACTCAGGAGGCTAAGATCTGAGGATCGCAGTTCAAAGCCAGCCTCAGCTGAGTCCTTGAGGCTCTTATTCCAGAAAACCAGAAGTGGTGCCGTGGCTCAAGTGGTAGAACACTTCTTTGAACTGAAGAGTGTAGGGACAGTGCCCAGGCCCAGAGTTCAAGCCCTGTGACCAAAACAGAGGGGAAAAAAAAGCCATCACTTTTATCTGATTTTTAAAGACTATTACTGTTAACACCTTTTAAGTGTCTATGATTTTTACTTACTTACAAGTTAAAAGGTTAACCTGCTAAAATTTTTATAGATGCTAGCAGAGAACATGAAACTTCTGGATCAGCTTCATTACAGCAGTAGCCACAGACAGAGTACTACGTTTTCTTGCACTTGTTCCTAAGGCTCCAGTTCCTACAGGATGACAAAAAGATGGCTGGGTGAAGCCCCACAGACAACATCCTGTATGAGAGGAATTCTAAGTTTAGGGAGCCAGGATAGTAAGCATGTCTACACTTTGCACTACAGGGAAAAACTTTATCTGCTTCCCACTGTAAGGTCCGCTCCTGGATGGCAAGCAGACTCCACCCTCCTCGCAGCGAAGTCTCCACCCATTACCTGCGTTACCTAGGCAACTGGGACACCTGGAAGAGGTCACATCTGCATCCGCTGAGGTCACATCTGAATTTGATGTGGCCACACCTTTCCCCGTCCATACCCTACATAAGGCCTAGCCCAGGCCCAGACGCTCTCTTGCTCTTCTTTTCTGCTCGCTTGCTCTTGCTCTTGCTCTCTCTCTTGCTCTTGCTGCTCTTTTCTTGCTCTCTCTGTTCTATTCTAGCTCTCTCTCTGTTCTTTTCTTGCTCTCTCTCTTTCCCAGCCACGTGGAGTGCCAACCTTGCCTGGTCCCGGCAGGTCTACTGAATAAACCTACCTCTTACCTGAATACCACGTGAGTGCTGCAGTTCTTACTCAGCTACCTCTTTTTAAAAACCTGTGGAGTGCCAACCTTGCCTGGTCCCAGCAGGTCTACTGAATAAACCTACCTCTTACCTGAATACCATGTGAGTGCTGCAGTTCTTACTCAGCTACCTCTTTTTAAAAACCTAACACCCACCATTACTCATTATACAAATATCAAAGGGAGCCCCAATTCTCCTTCCCCCTCATGCCTCCAAAAGTATCTGAAACAAGAGGGCAATCAGTATCTCTGCTTGCAAAATGCACAAGATGGATGACATAACTCCCCCAAACAACCTGGTTTACCCTGGCTCTTGATGAAGAAAGGCACACTGCAGCTATGCAGATAACAACATCCTTTCTACAGGCAATTCCCAGCTCTCACTCAAGGCTCTTAACTTTGGGGCCTGAATATAAATAGAATGTAAATGTAAATAATGACTGTGGGTTAATACAGTTGTCCACATAAAAGTATTCTATTTTTCAAAAGTAAAAGTAAAAAAGTATTCCTCTTCCAAAAAAGTTTCACTATAAATGCTACAACTTTAACTGGTGTCACCATAAAACACATTTTATAAAGAATGTTTTTTTTTTTACTTTTTATGCTATGTTTGCGTTGAAGTGCTGCATTTAAATTTCTGTGAATTTAGAGTATAAGAAACAGAAAGATATTCACATTTATATATTATCTCAGATCAAAGGAGAATGCTAATTTCAGTCTAGTGGCCTTCTTTCTACAAATTGTTAATTCAAAGCTTGAGGGTAAAGTAGGGGAAAAACCCTGTTTATTCATTCTGAGATAAAGCTTGTTTCTTCCATGGTCTAACACTATTTCCCCAGGGCAGTTATTATATTCATGCATAGAATCTGCTTTGGCAAAATATTACCTGATTATCCAGAAATCTATACAGATAATTAAATTCCTGCTAACTCACACAGCTGCCCCCCAGTCTTGCAGAATAAATTAGTTCACACTGTGGTTTTTAAAACTTGAAATCTGGATTTAGGCATTTTTCAAATTAACATCTTTAATAAGTAAAATTCATTCTACATTTCTTCACGATTTTCTCCTGTGTACTTCTGTGTACTTCATGTAAAATGTAGTACCCATGCTACAGAGATAAGGAGATGATATTCTCATCAAAAAAGTGGTTTTGATTCAGGGTGTAACCAAGTGGTAGAGCACATGCTTTGTATCCATGATATCCTAGTTTCAATCCTCAGCACATACATATTTGAAAGGTGTTTTTATGTGATTAGGAAAGAAGTATACTAAATTTTGTAAATCGCTTTGAACAGAATCTACAACCACAGGAAAATTAAGTGCTAATAGTAAGCTCTGAATTTCCCCTCAGACAGGAAAAGGACTCATTGATTTTAAAGGAGGAAACTCCAACAATGGATTGTTCTGTAAGTGTGCAGTGTCCTTTGAGGTCCGCACAAGAAAATAGTAAATGAAAGAAAAATACAGATTGTGCTTGCATCCATAGCACATACTCCAATGCTATGAATGTGTGTAGCTAGCTGGCATAGACCCATGCAAGAAACTCACAAATGCTTGAAATAGTCCATGTTTGTCAAAAATCTCTAAAAGATGTACTTGTCTATAGGAGATGGACCACAATTTTTCACTACTTTCCACACTATTTCACAGTAAAAAAAAAAAAAAAAGAAGGGGCTGAGAAATGTGGACATGTAATTGGCAAGTCTTTCACTTTTTATATCCACTCTACAAATGCAAATTATTGTAACTACTGTGGAAATCAATACATACAGCGGTTCCTAAAAAGAGCTAAAAGTAGAAGTACCACATGATCTACCCTGGGCATAAACCTAAAGAAATATAAGTCAGCATACCATAGAGATACCCACATACTCATATTCATAGCAGCTGTACACACAATAGATAAACACTAGAATCAGTCAGTCTAAGTGGTCATCAATTGGATGAAAAAGATGGATAAAGAAAATGTGATATACACACACACACGTACATACACACATTATCAGACTTAAAAAAATTAAAATTGTGCCATTTGTAGGAAAATGGATGGCACTGAAGATTATGTCATGTGAAATAAGACAAATATGTGTTTTCTCCCATTTGTGAATTATAGACATAAGAAAAAAACAGAAAAAGGTGACATGAGTATAAAATGAGACTGTTTTGTGGGGAAAATAGCAAGAGCGGGGAGAATGCTGGGGGGTGTAGAATGAGGTGAAAATGAGAAGTACTTCATACACTTGTATGAAAATCAAATAATAAAACCCATGGGGATTGTTTTAAAGTGGGAAGCAAAGGGGATAATATTGAAGAGTAATAAAAGGGGTGAATTTGGTCAAAGTATATTAAATGCAAATATGAAAATACCACAATGAAACTCCTTCGTACAATTAATATATGATCATGAAAGAGAAAAAAAACCTGACACTTTGCTATTAAAAATAAGTTTGAATTGAAATCTCTTTGTAAAACTAAAGATAAGTTAAATATATAAAAATAAAATGAGTAATCACAACAGTTATAGGATTGTCTATCCTAAGGCATATGTGTAAATTCAGTAAAAGAAGAAATGTGGTGGTGATGTGGGGGTATGTTGGTGGCAATTTACTAACTAGATACATGTGGTGTGCTTGGCACTGTCCTACTGCCTTACAAATGTTGACCAACTTTAATCCTCATGAAAATAGTATTACTCTTTCTACTTCACAAAATAGGAAACTGAGGCTCAGGCTGAGTAATTTATTACAGCTAGTAAGTAGCAAACCCAGGACTTGTACCCAAGAAATCTGGGGCAGGACTGAGACCTGGGCATTTACTCAATTACAAAAGTTAGGGGAGTATTTACAACTCAGAGATCAAAATAATTAAATGGAGTATTTGAATAAATTAATGCAGAACATCCTTTTGAACAAAACGTAAAACATTTAAATGGGCTGGGTGCTGGTGGCTGCACACCTATAATCCTAGCTACTCAGGAGGCTGAGATCTGAGGACTGCGGTTCGAAGCCAGCCTGAGCAGGAAAATCCACGAGACTCTTATCTCCAATAAACCACTCAGAAAACTGGAAGTGGCTCTGTGGCTCACATGGTAGAGTACTTGCCTTAAGCTGAAGAGCTTAGGGACAGCACCCAGGCCCAGAGTTCAAGCTCCATGACTGACAAAAAAAAAAGAAAGAAAAAAAAGTGAAAAAAAATTTAAATGAACATTTCCAAACAGCACTCCTTTGTGTCCCCTTCTCTGTCTCTTCCATTTAAGTAGGTAGATTGGAACCTAATGAAATGAGAGATACTACCATAGCAAAGTTTGTACCACTTATTTTTTTAATTAAGCAAGTTAGAAACTGATGCTTTACTACTAGCAAAATTTCTTGTGAGGTCTTGACAGTGGCTCTGGTACACCAGTGTCCTAAGAACATTTAGTGAAGGTCACTTGAAGCATAGTTTTGTGGGCAAAATTAACATTAATATAAATCGGTGCAGGCTGCTCAGTCATACTAGCCAAATTAGTGAAATGATTGATTCTATCCTCTCAAGTAAGAATTATGGTGAAAGAGAAAAAGCTAAAAATGTCTTAAAATGTGCTAATTTTAAATGTATGTAATAGAAATCTCATTTCCTCCTCTAAATCAGTGATTCTGATCTTATCAATCATCTCAGAAGAGAGTAACATATCTGGGTCTCAAATTACTCAAGAAATCATTTATGCACTCCTGTGACTATTTCTTTGAGGAGTGAATTTTGCAGTCATTTTGAAAGGAAACTTTTATAAGATTCAATTTGAGTCAAGAGAACTACAGATCAAAATTTCTTCACTCACAATGCAATCATGGAAGAGCTAAGATCCACCTTATCTGCCATTAATTTAATGAAAACAATAGTGACTACTGGTGGTGTGACCACTCTTTGTCAAACATACCACCTCAAAGTAGAAGCTAGGAGAGGTTCACAATTACCCAAATTACCCATGAAAAAATGCAAGTGCTGCTAGCAAACCTGTTTAGTCTTTTTTAGCCCACTAAATACAAATGTTCTCATACTAAATACAAATATTCTTAAAATCTTTATTTAAGAATTGCTAATATATTTCCTGATAGAATGTCATTCTAGAGCCTGCTGGGGGGTGTTCTGTAACGTGTGTGTGTGTGCGCATGCGCACGCACCCATGCGTGTGTGTATGTGTGTGTGTGTGTGCACGCGCACGCACCCATGCACCTGCAGACTAAAAGAGTATCCTAGATTCTACAGACAGTGAAGAAATGCATATCATTATGAGGACAGTGGCCAAGAGACTGGACATATGGCATTGATCTGGATAGGCTTCACAGTACATGTGTGTTGTGAGTAAAATAGGTAAACAGACATTGATTATCTGAGTATGATAGCAACAAGATTTTCTCTGAGATCACTCACATTTTAAAAATAATTTTTGTGTTATTTAATGTTGAAAAGTTTACACATTCACAAATCAAATAGAATCCTAGTTTGTTTCGTGGCCCTTAAACAACATATGCATAAAATATATAAATGTATATATATATAAACATGAATATATAAAATATTGTATCTTTTATGTCTGGTAATTTAGAGGTGGGGAGACTTTCACATATGGGGAGACTTATGTCTCCTAAGGGATGTGAATGTTATTTGTAATGTAACAGTAGGACAGCTTTGGGCAAAGGGAGTCTTAAAGCAGAATAAATAGCCTGAGATTGCTTCAGCATGGGACAATGGTGTCTTTAATTTTAGCTGTACACTTCATTTAGTAGCAATAGTGCTAACTGCTCAGACAAAAGTATTGTGTTTCTCCAGGTAACTTTTGTGTCTAAACAACTTGATAGTGAATATAATAAAAGAAAACCTGAATGAAAAGGCTCCAATGGAATGTTGTGGGTTAAGAATTGGCCTCCTCCCATTATCAGCAGATTCACTCTAATCTTTAGGAGATCAAAATAAAATCATTTTTCCCATTGGGCTAACAAGCCTCAAGACTTAATATTCTGGCAGTGGTACAGCAATGGGAAAAAGCTAACGTGTCCTTTGACTGGAATATATAGTATATAAAATTCTTTCCTCTCCTCTCTTCTCTCCTTCTCTCCTCCTGTCTCCTTCCATCCCTCTCCTTACTCTATCCCATCTCTCCCTCTCTTTCTTTCTCTTTGCACAGTAGAATCAGTGGGATACTCAAATGCTACCGCACTGAGCACAGCCAGCTGACTCTCAGCCTGTCCTATTCAGTTGTGCTACAACTACCTTTACAAAGAACTATGGAAATTTACCATATGATCTGTAAATCCCACTTCTAGGTAGTGAAATGGAATCAATATGTCAAAGAGATATCTGTACTCCAGAGTTCACTGCAGCCGTATTCATAATAGCTGAGAAGAGTAAATGACAAGTGTCCATCAACTGACTAATGAAAATGTTGCAATACACCTAAAGAAATATTATTGTGTTATAAAAAGAATGAAATTCTATTATTTTCAACAGTATAGGTGGGACTGGAGATCATTATGCTAAGTGAAGTAAGCCAGCCATAGAAAGACAATTACCAAATAATCTTACTTACATATGGAGATAAACAAGTGGAACATGGTGATTCTAGATGATGGGAGAGCAGGAAGAAGGGGAAGAGGAAAGGTTCATTAGTGGGTATAAGAGTTACAGTTAGATAAGAGAAAGAAGTTCTGGTGTATTGTTGTATGATAGGGTAAGTACAGAAAATAATGTAATAATGTGCTGTGCATTATAAAAAGCTAGAAGAATTTTAAATGCTCTGCCAAAAAAGACAGGTTTGTTGTTGTTGTTGTTTGCTTTTAATATATTATGTGGTTTCTTTTTTCTTTTGTGTTTTTTTCTTATGGTTTATCCCTGGTTGTCATTGTATTTGATTTTGGTATCCTGGGTATTGTATATATGTTCATCTGAACTAGGGAAGGGAGGGGAACAACAAAATGGTGAGACAAAAGACAAAGGGCAAGCCAATGTAACAGTGATACTCACAGGATAATATGTTGGAAATGAATTGTATAACTTGGGGAGGGATTATGGGGAGGGACAGTAGGAGAAAAATGAGGAAGAGTGTAAAAAGTTCAACAAGAAATGCACTTATTACCTTATGTATGTAACTGTAACTCCTCTATACAGCACCTTAACAATAAAATTAAATTAAAAAATGACAGGAGTTTGAATACCTAGTTAAGCTAATATAATGGAATATATAATGTATTATATAATGTAAGCTATATAATGCAAACTCTATAGCCTATGTTCAGGTATCAAAACATCACACACCATTGTATGTTCTAGTTAAAAAGTAAAATTTAATTCATGAAAAAGGAAACTACTAAAACCATAGAATGTTGCAGAGTTGAAACCAGCTTCTCCCTGGAGTAAAGCACTCAACCCTAATTATATTTCAACTACATTTTTTTCATTGAACTGTTTCAAAAGCTGTGGCAAAGTTGATGTTGTCCTTTCACATTTAGTCACTCTGGTGCTGCTAGAAATAGTTTGACCCTAGTCCATTTGAACAAGATTGAGGAGAATAGCAATGTCATTTTATTTTGCATAATAAAATAAAGGCTCTAGTGCAGCTAGCAGCTGCTATACAGAAGACACAACTGCCATTGCAATATGATTTCTTAAATATTTAACAAGGTGAGTTTAAGTCTGGGCTACATGCTCACTAATACTAGGTTTAAAAGAAGATAACAAAATAATGAATTACCTTGTGCATGAAGATAGGGAAGGCACACAGGAAGGCAACAGACCTATTATGCTAAAAGCTGTTAAGATGAATTAAATTATATATTTAATGGTAGAAAATCCCAACATCCTTTAGGTATGTGTTTCTGGTTAAATGAAATAATTTGTTGCCTGTTCTTTAGTATACCACATTGAATCTGGTAATTATTTTATGGAGATTAAAATGAAGGTACTTGTTTTCATTTTTATGTGATATTTAAAATTATGAAAGCATAAATCTACCTCTTCTTCTTACTGTGATAAAATGAGAAAAATTAAGTCATTGAGCATTGTCTTTGTCTCTTCATTTATATTCCTGTGTGTGTGAGAGAGACAATAATCTAAACACACATTTTATAAATAGTTTTATTTTTATGCTACTTTTTCAGTATTTTAATCCTGTATACAGTGGGCAGTAACAACAACAACAACAAAACAACAAAAGGACAAATGTTGAGCATTCTTGAGCAGCTTTGAGCATAAAATATAAAGCAGAAGACAGAGGCTGCACCATCATTTCTGTATTGTAAGGTGTGAAAGAGGGCACAGTGCAGGAATGGTACTTTGTTTTATTAGAGTTCAGAGGAAGGTATGTTACTTTGGGTGGAATTATTGGAATTGAATGTTGGCAAGAATTCAAAAGGATGCTAGGGAAGTCCAGCTGGCTGCCCAGGGGCTAATGGAAGGACTATATACTGCCCACCAGAAAACGTGGGTTAAAGAGACTCAGTGGCAGTTGGGAAATGAGAAGAAAGGGGTTGCAGGGAACTCAGGAGACATTAGTATAGAATAGCTGTTGAGCTGGGGGATTCCCTGCTCAAGATAGCCGCCGTGGCTTTGCATAAAGTTGGTAGTTTTTACGTGTAGACTAAACTGGGTATAATAATAACAGAACTGAGATGTTTCAGGAATTCAAGTGTCCCTAAGACTCGATTTAACACAAAGGAGTGAATTGTGTGTCTGAGATTTCTTCTGAGAACTGAAAGAGTCCCACAGAGCAAGAGTGCAGGGACAGCCATGGGAAAATAAAAGCTGCTATGTTACTGTGCTTCGAGCCTTGTCTTTCTACATAATAACTACATATCTAAATACCTCAAATATCTAAATATCTAAAATTACATGCCATCATGAATGGTAGTTTAGTGCTTTTAAATATATCTAGGTGCCTATAGTGTGATTCACATAACTGAGTAGTTTGCTTGGTACTGAATAAAGAATAAAAGTTATTACTACATCACTTTTAACAGGGAGTTGCCACTATAATTTCTCCTATAAAACTGCAGTGAGATCTAGCTTGAATGATGGTTGTTGGAGTGCTTATTCCTCCTCTTTAATTTCTCTTGAAAAAAAACTTCTATCCTTTGTTTTTTTCCCTGGAGACATGATGATTAGAACTGTATAATATTGAGATAATAAGATTCACTACCTGTTACAGAAATCTTTGCTTTGCTGAAACTCACAAAGAACAAAGTTCTTATGGGGCCTTAGCACTTTGAACAATGTTAATATGCTTCAAAATTTCAGTGTAAAATCAAATGCATTTTCTGTCAAGCCAGACATGAAATTTTTATATATTCAAGGTTTTGTTGTTTGCTGGCAACTAGCCAAGGCAATACGTTTATAAAAGAAATTGGTATTTTCCTCCCAGCAGAGATAAAACTCTGTCAGTCATCCTTAGGGGACTATTTTCTTATGGGTAAGGGATATGAGAAAGGGATGGGGGGAGGCAAGAGAGAGAGGGAGAATGAGAATATAGAAAAAAATTAAAAATCTGCTTTATAACTGTACATCAATTTCCATGTAAAAACATAAATTCCATTGGAGATAGGACTGAGGTGGTGAAGCACTTAAGTTCAATCCCCATTACTAATCAGAGAAAACAAACAAGAAAAACAACAACCTTAGTTATCCAAGCTTTGGTAGCTAAAACCTATCATCTTAGCCACTCAGGAAGATGACATCTAGAGGACTGAGGTTTAGGGACAGCCCAGGCAGAAAATTTTGCTAGACTGGAGTCCAAATAACTATCAACCCCCCCCTCAAAAAAACCCCAAAACAAAACAAGACAAAATCTGAAGTGTTGGAGGAGCAGCTCAAGTGGTACAGTATTAGACTAGCAAGAACAAGGTCCTGAATTCACACCCAAATACTACCAAAAATAAACAAATAACTCAAGAAGTCATCCTTAGTCAAAGATGTGATGTTCAAATGAAAATCAGCCTGAAAAAGTGCTTCTTAGTCTCTGCTTCAAGACCCTCAAAGTCCCAACTAGCAGCCTCATCAATTAATCCAAAGGCTGGGAGGTGGGGAGGGGTTCTAACACCTCCATTAGAAGTTGAAGTATGGACTTAAGTTTGAGCACTTGTGATGTAAAATTATTCTCTGTTCCCTACTACCTAAATATACTGCAGCCAAATTTAAAACTGCCTATGAAAATGAATAAACAATGTAAATTGGCCTTATTTGTATTGTGAAAAGAGCTAAATTTGGTGGTGGGGGCTTGGTATTTGGATTCTCTTCAGTTGTCAGTAAAAGACCTTGCAATTGAGCAGAAATAGTACAACGATGTACATTATCATAATGGTCAGTAGAAAGTGATGAATGACACAGAGATATAGAGAAAATTTTCTGTCTTTGTCTAGGGAGAGGAGAGATGACGGGCAGATTAAAAGAGATACAGGGGATAGGTTAGGAAAAGAGTGATTGGAGACACTTCCAGGGGAGGATCACAAGAATGGCATTTTCTATCTGGAGCTGACTCGAACTTTCTGCAGTGGGTAGGTAGTCCTGCCGACTGCCTGTTGCCCTTGTTCCTGCCTCTTCTTCCTCAAGTTCCACAATCTCTATCTCTTTCCAGTTCTCTAATCTTCTTTCCCAGCTTTTCTTCCATTCATACTACTTGTTTTTCACTTTCAACTTTTTTTTTGTTTTTGTCTTTGTTTTTTTTTTTTGGGTCCGGTCGTGGGGCCTGAAATCTGGGCCTGGGCACTGTCCCTCAGCTCTTCAGCTCAAGGCTAGCACTCTACCACTTGAGCCACATAGCGACTTCCAGCTTTTTCTGCTTATGTGGTGCTGAGGAATCGAACCCAGGGCCTCAGGCATGCAAGGCAAGCACTCTACCACTGAGCCACCTTCCCACCCCCTGTTTGTGTTTGTTTTTTTTTTGTCACATATCTTAAGTCTTTAGTTTTAGAATTCTATTCTACCTTGTTTTCTTCTCATATGTAACTGTCTGGGCCTAAGCCACTCTATGTATTGGGACTCTAAGCTGGAAACTGTGTCACCCACTCTCTCCTTTCCTCCCTGCTATCTTAGGAAGACCTCACATTCAGCTAATCCTTTCTCCTTGCCCTAACTTTCACCTTCTGTACCCACTGAACTTGCTACACTTAATGCCTTAAAAGTTCTAAGGAGGCCTCCTACCTCTAACATAAAAACCAACTCTTGCCCCTCAGTGGTTCTCCACAGGGCTTCCAAGGGAACCATTCCAAAATCCTGATCTCAGACAGTCCCTGCTCAGGGTTCCAAAGTGCCAAAATCCTGATCTCATGCCTTCCCTGCTTAGGGTTCCAAAAATGCTAATGTCTATATTTTTTTTTTTACTTAGCACATAAAGATCTGTTACAATTTGACACTTCTCATCTCTGATATGATCACCTCCCATTGCTACCTGTGGATCTGGTCATCCCAACTCATGTGCTACAGAATGGCTTTTTTTTTTTTTTTTTTTATACCTTCCAAATATTATTCCTCCTTTCCAGGTCACATTCCTCTCCTTTTCATTCTTCAAGCCTCTGTGCCTTCCCCTGGAAGCCTTTCAAGATCCTGTGGTCTTCTTCTGTGCCCAACTTATGGCTTGTACAAAACTACAACAGTTAATTTACTTTTCTGTCCCCAGGATGCGATTTTCACTTCCAGACAGACATTATTAGGAGCCTACCATACTTCACTATACTTGTTTACAAGTCTGGGAGCCTGTAAGCGGCTCACTGGGGAGAGCAGTACATACTTCTTGTTCTGCTTTGTGTCTCACACACTAAGCATGGCGCCTGGCACGTAATTAACACTCCATGTAATGAATGAATGACTAATCAGAGTTGTTCAGTAGAAGGGCTCATTCATGCACTCATTGAATAATTGAAGCAACAATGTGAACAATACATGGGGTAAACCCTTGAGAGAGGGGAAGAATTAGGTGCCACCTCAAAAAGTCAGAGATGCTGATACAACCTGCAGACTGTATTCTTTAATTCACTAAATTCTCTGGATTGTCTAGCTCTGCCATCTGAGCTTTCAGCCCACCTAATGCCTTTATTCCTTTGTCTTCTCTCTCAATCTCAGTCACTGGATACCAGACTACATTTGGGTACATACAGGAAAACAAGAATAAAACCTTGACCTTCCACCCTTATTTATTTACCCAGTTCCATTCCATTAGAGCACTAATCTTCATTGGAATACTTGTTAGTACTTAGTTGAAGAGCAATATGCATGTATTCACAATACAGTACTGGCTCTATCAGGAGGTACTATCGGGGAATGTGTGATGAGTTTCGATCTATTTCTTAGAAAAGCTTGACAATGGGTTTCAAAATGGATATGTGAGCTGGTTAGCTCTTTGCCCAAAAAGATACAACAGAAATCCCAGCTTGCTCAGAGGAGACAATAGGCTTCCCAAAGATAACAAACTGACTAGGGATTAGGAGAAGTTTCCATACATTTAGAAATGTAGATCAATCTACTGAGAGGGATTGTTTCAATGAAACCCTACTCTACCAGTTTTCCCCAGACAAGTGTCTTGATTGCTACTTAGATAAAATGGTCTACAGCACTGGGAAGCTAGTTAACAAAACTCTTTTGGATAGTCATCATTCAGTCAATTTTGCCAGTAGTGAATGGCATAAGAAGAGCAAAGAGATAGGTTTTTGTCTGTGTATGTAGATAATCACTTCAGAATTCTCCTGAAAATCTCTCTTCATAGGATCAGCTCACTATGTTCAATACTCAAGCCCTGTTCCTACTGGGAAAATTCCCTTCCAGAGCTAGCCTTAGAACCCAGTGAAGATGTCACCTTCTTTCATCATTTTAAATAGAGCTCAGCAAACTTCTGTAAAGGATCACATGGCTTTGTGGGCCATAAGGTCGTTATTAAAATGACTTAACTCTATCATTATTGAAAGCTACTATATAGTAGCTACACACAAGTACATGGCTGTGTTCTTGTAGAATCTGAAATCTTGTAGAATCTGAAATTTGAATTTTATGTCATACTCCCATCATTAAATATATTCATTTGTTATGGTTTCAATGACTTAAAAACATAAAAATCAGTTTTAGACCATAGGCCACACAGACATAGACAAACATACACAGACATACAGACACAGACACAGACACAGACACACACACACACACACACACACACACACACAAGGCAGTGTTTTATGGTCTATTTTTAGATTATCTGCTAGGATAATTTCTATTTTAGAAATCAAACTAATTCCTCAGTGAGTAAAAAATGCTAGAGATATGAGGCAGCTTCATGGGGCAAGAAAATATTATTAAGGAGGAAGAAGAGAAAAATAAGAGGGATGATGAGGCTGGTGGCTTAGTGGTAGAGTACTTGCCTAGCATGTATGAAGCCCTGGGTTCGAGTCCTCAGTACCACATAAAAAGAAAGAGCCAGAAGTGGCTCTGTGGCTCAAGTGGTAGAATGCTAGCCATGAGCAAAAGAAGCCCAAGCCTTGAGTTCAAGTCCCAGGACTGGCAAAAGGAGGAGGAGGAGGAGGAAATGAAGGAGGAGGAGGAGGAAATTAAGGAGGAGGAGGAGGAGGAGGAGGAGGAGGAGGAGGAGGATAGGATCCTCCAGGATCCTATGAAGTAATCACCTCCCTCTCATTTTACAGATGATTGGCTATTGAAGGGACGAATCACCACTGAAGTCAACTTTGCATTACTCTTTTGCTATTTCCACCTCAACCATGGAAGTAGCTGGGACACTTTCAGTATTTTTAGACTTTTCTCACATAGTGAGGTTCTAGAACACTGAGTTCTTAAATCTTAAAAAAATATAAATGACAAATATTTATAAGGCACATAAAGAAATTTTACTCATTCAAGCACTTTACTAAGTGTATTCACTCACAAGACATCTATTTGCAATGACTACACAATGACAAATGGAAATTATATATCAGTATAGTGTTCTGAGAACTGTGAGAAAACTAATGTGTGACTTCATTTAGATCTTAGAGGAAATATATTTTTAGCTTGATTTATATGAGTCCATACATATGTTTAGCAACATATTTTATTGAAGATATGAATGCTGTCTTGGCTTGACAGGCAATTTCAAGTACATCAAACCTGTTCTCACTATCACCTTTACTCTTATAATGCTTTCTAGAATAAATTAGCATTTATTAGGAGCCAGGAAGAAATTTATATTAGTTTTTACCATAATTGTGGGAAAGTGTTTTTACTCCCTGAAAAGATGCCAGTTAACTAACTAACCATATGGAGTATCCATACTGAATCTGTTTATTATTTTTATCTTTGTGGCAGGTATCATCTGCCTTTGGTAGGAAAAATATGAATCATTTCTTCAGCTAAAGGTTATGATTTAGACCTTGGGTCTCTGTAGTTTCTCACAATAGTGTTTTGACATTTCTACTGGGGTTGGAGGAGGTAAAGATCAGCACAGGAGGTAAATTGGCCATAGATCCTGAAACAAAAGTTATATAGAATTCAAGATTCACAGGACACAAACCTCTGTTGTAAAGAAAGAATGTAGACTCATAACTGGCATAGTTGGAATAAGATGACCAAAGAAATTTAATTTTCCATTAAAATTCTATATATACTATTGATATAACCACAATTATAAACAGATTCTTTATTTTTTGGTGTAGCTATTTAGGTACCTGAAGTATGTTTGTCAGCTTTTATCCCTTCAGATTGACAGATAAAATGAATATATTTATAGATACCACAGCATGAAATGCATATGTATTGTAGGATGGCTAAATCATGCTAATTAACATGTCTTACCTCATATTGCAATTCTTTGGTAAAACACTTAAAATCATCTTAACATTTTTCAAGTATGCAGATATTGGTATTAACTATAGTCACTTTGTTGTAAATGGATCTCTTGAGCTTTTTCTATCTAAATAAAAATGTTAACCTTTAATCAACATCTGTTTGTAAGCCTTCAAAGGGCATAGCCGTTGACTTGCCTCTATTCTTTTCTCACTGCAGGAGTGTCTATCAGTGACAGGCATACAACAGCAAGAAATGGTTAAGGGATTAAACGGCATCAGTAACCAAGGCACAGAAATTAAGGCTTCATTGAAAGCCTTATCTAGGAATGCCTTACTAACAGAAATCTTGACCCTTAGTACATAAAACTCTTCTAGTCTGGTGAGCTGTCCCAGTGAGGTCTCCAGTTCACCCACATCATCATTGCCCTAGAACTTGTTTCCAAGGCAAGCTTGGCTCAGCATGAACCAAAATCACTAAATCTGGAAGCCAAAATCTGTAGTGCAAAAAAATCTTTCAAGTTATTTTGATGCACACTAAAGTTTGAGAACCTCAGCAATGTGATTAAATCTAGTATTATGGAGATTGCTACTTTCTAAAAAGAAGCCCATGACAATATAGAGACTTTCTCCACACTGCAGCCAGCCTGTAGTATTTCTAAATATAAACTTGACAGATTAGATGATAATCATATACATTAATCTCTTATGATGCTGCTAACCCTGAGTTCCACATGATTATAATGGCATGAGGTCTGCATCGTTTTTTGCCCTTCACCATCTTTCTGGGTAAACTGTGGGTATAATCAAGCAGTCAAACTGAAAGAATGAGGATTTGATCAAAGAAGAGAAAAGCAGGAAGCACAAAGTATTAGGCTGGGCACGTGACTCTTGGCTGTAATCTCAGCTACTCAGGTGTTGGGAGATCAGAAGGATCATGGCTGAAAATCAGCTTAGGCAAAATTTTAGGAAAACTTCATCTCAACTGACAATCTTGGTGTGGTGGATATAGGGGAGGAATACATAGAGGATCTCAGTATGAGACAGGGCAAAAATGTGAGATCCTATCTGAAAAACGAGTAAAGTATAAAGAGGCTGGGGGGACATAGCTTAAGTTGTAGAGTGACTGCTAGAAAATATGAGGTATTGACGCAAAACTTTAGTATCAAAGAAGAGGAGTAGGAAATGGGAAGTGGGAGTGGGAAGGAGGAAGGAAAAGGGAAGGAGGAGGCAGGAGACAGAGGAGAAAGAGGGGAGAAGAAGAAGAAATATCCGGAAGATGATGTATTGAGTACCGTGTTTCCCTCAGTTGCTGATCATCAAAATTCTTTGTGCTGAGGAAAAGTACTACTATATTGAAGTTATTTTTTCCTGACAAAAAGCTTAAAAATTTTTCCTCAAACATTTAAAAAGGAATCATTTAGATGCTTTAGAAGTTGAATCAGCAACTATGGGAGTAGGGCAGGGCAGGGTCAATGGGACAGAACAAAGCATACATTTCTCCTCTTTGTGATTACAACTGTCTAAACATTTCTGACAGATTTCATGTGGTAATGTTTTCTGAATGTCATCTTACAGGACTCAAACAATAAAGGATTTACACTCAAAACTTGAAAAAAGCTAATCAAAGAAAATGAAGTGTAATCGGTTTTTTTTGGAAGCTAAATTACATCAACATTTGAATATCCATTATTTCTTTAGTCATTTCAGCAGTGTGTACTATCATTATCTATTCTTTTGGGGTTTTGAAAAGACTTTAGAATCTGCTGATTGTCATCAACAAGCTACTGAAGCCACAAAGCCCTGAAACACTGCTGGACCATGGCAACTGTACAAAAAATAGTTAACTATTGCAAATGGGCTTTCTGTTGCCAGATACACAGCATCACAAAGCTGGAGTTACAGTGCTCACATCTGGACACTTCCAGAGAGCAAGCTGTATATGAGCATGAACAAAACCTCCTGGGATTAGTCACTTTTCCAATGATTCCACAGTGAAACCTAGCAAATCCACAATTCAGTCGAGTTGTTGCTGGCAGATAAAATAGGCAAGAGCAAAAGAAAGGTCTATATTTTGGGGGAAGTCCTTTCTCCACTTATCCATGATCCAATACCAAATTATTCTGTGTTATAACAAGGGTGTTTTGAATTAAACATGCTATGGAAATATTTTATTATCTTCTGCATTTACTTTGAGTAAATACTACTTAATTTCACTCCCTTCTGAGTAATTAAAAATGCATTATCTCAATGGGAAATAGAATTAATTTCATTATGCAATTTATTTTTGAATTAAAATAGCCAGATAGCAAGAAAAATGCTCAGAGGTCATAAATTTGATGATGCATAATTAGAAAACCAGAAATTAATGCAATGTAATGATTGACAGAACAACACAGGGAAAGGCCAGTCAATTTCAAATAGTTGGTTCTTTCTTACATGTCTTGACAGCTGAGCACCAGCACTAGCTAATGACTGTGTCACCAACTATTTTTCTCACATATTTGTTAGAGACTGATATTCTGATGAACATAAGTGAAGAAGATGACTGAACAACTGAGTTAGCCTGAAATGAATAGATCTCCATAAATTCACTGAGATGGGGGAGGGCAGAGAGGAACACACCCACATACACACAGAAACAGCGACAGAGTGAAACAGATAAAAACAGAGAAGTAGAGAAACAGAGAGACAGAGAGATTGAGAGGCGCAACTTTATTATCCCAGAAGAAGAGCTATAGTTTGAATAAAACATTTTTAAAAGTATCTGAATTCTCAATAGCCATAATTTTCTGAAAGAACCATGTAGTGTCACAAAGAGAAGACTAGATAGGAAATCAGGAAGTCTTTGTTCTGGACAAGAGGACTCAATTTGAAACAGCTAATGAGACTAAGCAGTCAAAGCTGAAGACAGGATGTACCCAGTGGAGAAATGAGGTGAAAACCCTGCTTCAGGCAATGAGAGGCTGCTGCCCCACGGTCCCAGCTGATTATAGATAGTCAAGGCATATGTACCCAGTGCTTCCAGACCACCTGATGTTTTAAAACCCAGAAATTCAAATACATATATGAAATGAACTATTTTTTACATATGTACACTTTTTGTTATCTTTAAGTAGTTGTACAAAGGAGATGCAATTTAACAGAGCAGTTTATGAATACAGTGCATCGTGACCACCCCTTTCTTACCCATCCCTCTCCTGCTCACCCATTCCTTCCCTTCTCTTAATTTTGTAAGATATACATTGGATTCTTGACTATATTCTCCACCTTTCCTCCTCTAGCAACCAATCTGTTAAATGATTCCAGGACTCTGGGAGTTAAAGAAACACATCAGATCCCCATGTTGTCCTGATCTTGGGTGGCTACTAAGTAGCTATGAGTCTCTCTAAGACTACTTCCAGAAATGTAAACTAAGTATCACAATTTTTTATTAACATGAGATGCCTTTTCCAGTCATTTGATGTAATTAATTTATTTGTAAAAGAATGTGTTTAGACAAAATGCTTAAATAGGGATACAGGTCGGCCCATTGTAACAATGAGATGTACAAGACACTATGTTGAAAACGAACTTTACAACTTGGGGGAGGGGGAGGGAGGAGTTGGGGAGGTAGGGAGGGACGGAATGGTAGGGGAAAAACAAAGGAGGAGGTAACAATGCTCTATAGGAAATGTACTCATTACCTTACTCATGTAATTATAACCCCTCTGTACCCTATTTTTACAATAAAAAAGTATTTAAAAAGAAAAGAATGTGTTTAGAGATTTTAATTCTTAGTAAATTCAGAGTATTAAGTAATAGCAAGATCAGGAAAGATAATCTCAGGTCTAGGGGTATAGAAACAGGGTTAAAGTGCTTGCCTAGCAAGTGTAAAGTCCTGACTTCAAACCTCAGTATGAAGACTGAATTGGTAACCTGAGAGGGTGACTTAATCATAGCACTTTGTGTTGTTCACATCATATAGAGTTAGGTGAACCTTCTTTAGACAAGGAAACAAGTTTCACATTTTTAGAGACGATGTTTCTTAGTGATCAAGAACACACAGCAGGGGCTGGGAAGGTGGCTCGGTGGTAGAGTGCTTGTCTTGAATGCATGAAGCCCTGGGTTAGCTTCCTCAGCACCACATAAGCAGAAAAAGTTGAAAGTGGTGTAGTGGTTCAAGTAGTAGAGTGCTAGTCTTGAGCTGAAGAGCTGAGGAACAGCAGCACCCAGGCTCAGAGTTCAGGTCCCACAACTGAAACACACACACACACACACACACAACACAACACACACACACACACACAGCAGTTAGCTTCACCTGGGTTCAAAATGGGTTCTGCACTCAATAACTCCAACTTCACACAAGCTATTTAAATTCCATGTACCTTGGTTTTCTCATCTATACAAATAGGATCACAAATGGGATCCTAATTCAGGATTATTAGGGATATTATGAAGGTTAAATTAGTTAGTGTAAAGGTCTTAGAACAGTGTCTTATACAGAAAGAACTATCATCATCATCAACAATAACAAAAAGCCCAGCTCCTGTTACTGCTATTTTAAAGCTGCTGAAATGCTACAACCACACATACTTAATAGCTAGCATTTTACTCTAAAATATCTAAAAGAAACTATCCATCATCTTTATCTGTTAAAGACCAAAATCAATGGCTTTCTGTAAACAACACCACTGATAACTTGTACATGAGGACCAACCATGCAACAATTCATAGAAATCTAACAGAGGTTAACCTAGGAAACATGGGTCAATGCAGTGGAACAGGGGCTGTGAAAAATCAAACAGTGTAAATGACCGCCTCATCCTCAGTTTCCACCCCCTTGTGATTAATTAACAGCCTCGCAGCATCCACCCACCAGCTGTATCTCTGCTCATATGCCTGACCCCAACCGAGGACTACAACAATATAATGAAAACTGTGCTTCTAATTGTTCAGCCGGCGATCGTGGCTTGGCTAAGAAAGGCTCTTTCACTCCCCTCCTTTCTGATTAACTAGATGGCTTTATAAATCCTCTTAATAAGTTCATTTGTGTAACCCAAGGCTAGTTGCCCTTCCTTCCTGCTAAGAGGGCTCAGCTGCTAATCTTTGGATGTGACCCATCAAAAGAATTGTTGAAAAAACTTTTTAAAAATCTATTAAATTGACAAGTAATGCTAATCTTGTATCTCCTCTAATTTACCAATGCTTTCTGGGGTCACAGATGAAATTTCAGGCAGTAAATTCTAAGATCGGCAGAAATCCTTAACAATAACAAAAACCTATAAACACCTTATGATTATCTCATAAGCACTGAAATAGGAAATAGGTCATAGCCATGAGTCCCAGGTAGAGTAACTGATATTCACATAGAGAGGTAATTCTGCTAGATCACTGCTAAATTATTTCTATATGAATTATCTCATTTAGCCCAACAACTCTGGGAAGCAGTACTATTGTTACTCTTAAATGTGAGAAAGTTGTTCTAGGGCACAGGATTACTGAGTTTCAAACATGGGTTTGATTTCAGATTTTAAACCCAGTGCACTTTAGAATATGAATGCTAGTGTTCATCTCTTGGTCTTCCAACTGCCAATCAACCTCATCCTATTTTGTACTACCAAGACTAGAAGTCTGCAATCCAGATTCATTGCATTCCTTTCTATCTGCTTCTGCTCACTAGAGGTTGTATTTGTCAGCTTACTGTGGCTGTGACAAAACATTTGAGATAACTGACTTAAATGGAAGAAAGATTTATTCTGGTTCAGAGTTCCAGAGGGTTCAGTCTGTGGTTGTGGGGATCCATTGTTTGGACCATTGTCATAAGCTTGAACATCATGATGGGAGGGCATGTTGGAGAAATGTGCTTGTCTCACAGCCATAAGGAAGCAACAAAGAAGCAGGAAATACCTTGGTTCCTAAGATCCCATTCAAGAACATATCCCAATAGTCTAACTTTCTTCAATTATGGCTCTGCTCCAGCCTTGCTAATATATACTACTGTTTGAAATGTCTAACATGGGGCTTTCAGTTTCCTGGTGCTTCCTACTTTCTACATATAGATTTGCTATCAAGCAATCCTTTGGGAAAGGGATTGAAAATTCAAAATGTCCTTTCCTTGAAGAAATTATAACCCACCTGAGTGGTACATTTAAACCAAGGTTAAACAAGACAAAAGATACAGTGCAGAGCTAAGATAAACAATACACAGAGTCTTCATGCAAAGTCAACATGTACTTTATCATAAATGCGATTGGCCTGGTACTTTTGGCCTGGTTAGAAGAACTGGGCACTTACTTGTGTTTTTCCTTCACAGGCATACATTTCAGTCTGTTCTCACCTGAGCCAGAGCCCACCCTTTAGGTCTTCTGAACCAGTTCTCCCTTTTTTGGACATACTTGGTTCATACTTCCTGTGCCACAGCCATCTCTGGTGCCAACTTGTCTGCCTCATTCTTATTCAGTTTCCTGTTCATTAGCTTCTGGCTCATTATACCATTAACATCCCTATAGTCCACATTTGCATCACTATACATTAAAAAAACTTTTTGTCTAGTGTGAAAAGGGCACAATTACGACATATATAATTTGAGATAGAAGTGCTAATTACAACAGAGGTTACTAGTGGGAGAAAATATGCTTAAACAACTGTTAAACTGTCAATGTTTATTCAGTTCTCATTAAATTTACCAATTTTACTTTTTTAACCCTCTAAAATGGAAGAATCATATATCATTTGGGGTTAGTTTTATTTAATTTTTTAAACAGTCACTATGTGGTAAGAGCTCAGTTAACTCACACTTCTCCAAAGCCAAGCGTTTTTCCATTTTACAGAGAAGAATGAGGCCCATGGTAATTAAGATATTTTTCAATTATTTTCACCCACTGGGGTTACTATAACAAAATGTCACAAACTAGGTGACTTGCAAATAACAGTAATAGATTTCTCACCATTCTAGAAAGTCTAAGACCATGGCCCTTGCATATTTGTCTAATGAGGATCTGACATTTGGTTCATAGGCTGTGCCTTCTTGCTGCACCTTGCTCGGTAGAAGAGTGCAAGGCAGCTCTTAGTGTCTCTTACAAGAGCACTAATCCCACTCATAAGGACCCTATCCTTATGATCTTGCCAAAGGTTCCATCTCCTTATACCATCACATGGATAGTTATGTTTCAACATATGAATCTGGGGACACATAAATATTCACAATATCGCATCCATCATGTTCATTAATTTTTCACGGCAAAGCCAGGCCTGGTGTCATCTGACATCTGACTCCTGAGCTCATGCACTAAAAAAATCACTAAACTGGGGCTGGGAAGGTGGCTCAGTGGTAGAGTGCTTGTCTTGCATCCATGAGGCCCTGGGTTTGATTCCTCAGTACCACATAAACAGCGAAAAAAAGCCAGAAGTGGTGCTGTGGCTCAAGTGGTAGAGCACTAGCTGAGGGATGGTGCCCAGACCCAGAGTTCAGGACACATGACCGGGCCCCCCAAAAAAATCAGTAAACTGCCTTTCTCTCCATGGATAGAGAGTAACTTTTGTGTAGCCAGTGTCCTTAGCCACAGGATAGGGCACAGTACCACAGGGCACAGCCTCTGTAGGGCACAGAAGAGGGCCAAATAGAGGGGCGTGGGAGCAACTCAGACTCTGTATTTTATGTACTTGACTGCATTTGAAAAGGGCTCCACCACACTGACTGAAGGGGCACCTATACTAGACTAGTTCCCAAAGGTCCTCTGTGAGAACTAAAGCTTGGGTTCTGTTCAATAGGGTGGAAGTCAGTTCTTAGTTCAAGTGTACTCACAAACTTCAAGGTCTTAAGCACGATGGAGAAAACATGGCCACTACTCTGAGAGCCACAGGTGAAAGGTTAAAGTTTGAGGCAGTCACCACTTGTTGCTTGTTTCTGTCTAGCAAAGCAACACCTGGTGGTAATCCAAACACCTGGTTGATTGTGTGCCTTTATAAGACCTGCAAATCCTTAGCTCGGGGCTCTCCTCCTAGGCTCCGCTGTGTCGGAGTGTAGGATGAGGCCCGAGCTGCAGCCCATTTAAATAAAACAGCTGTAGAGTATGACTCTCTGTGGTCTTTTTGTGGGGGGTCCTGCGACCTTGGCATAACACAGGTACACATGCTATTGGCAACTCTTTACTCCTGCACCTAGTGGACAAAGCAGGGCCTGTGTAACACTGAACCTGGGAACACTTCTCTTTGGCTGCTTCCAGTTGCTTGCCTTTTCTTACACAGGTGCTAGCCTTCCCATTGCTATTTAGTTTCCTGATTAACTCTGCCTAAATATAACTGAAATATGGAGCCATTGTAGCATTTCATAGGGATAAGGCTTCCAAGTTTTCATCTCAACTGGGATCAGAGCATGAAGTCTCATCTCAGGCATATGGAAAGTGCCCAGGTGACCTGATACCAACCCTGTATCTATGTGATTGAGCCAGCAGTAGCTCAGAACAAAATTCAGGAGGTTTAGGCATAATCAGATCAGGATGGAGAATTTTTTGAAGGAGATGGTTTGGGAGGCAGCCCTTGTACCCTGAATAATGAATGCAGGCATTAGGCAAATAATGAGACTTGATAGTACCTGTCTTCAATGTTAGTTTCACAAGACACAGACCCTGTAACTGGAAGTCTGTTAGGAACATGGTTGTAATTCTGTGGACTCTTGTGCCTTTATGACTAGCAAATTAAACAAATTGTGAAGGACAAACTTCTAAGGAACAACTATGATATTTTTCCCAGAGTACTCTGTTTCCTTCTACCTTTACAGAAACCATTAGAATTTTGGTTGAATTCGTAATGCCACTTACATCTCAAGTAATGTCTTCTTTTAACCCAAAAGAAAGCAGCGTCCAAAAGAGAAAAATCCTCATTTCTTTGTGAACAGGGTTTTTACTTAAAATGTATGTGGCCTTGCCAGTTACGAGCCTCCTTGGTGTCGGAGCCAGAGGAGTCACAAGCCAAATGCCCAACCAGTCTTTGTAAACTCATGCTTAGCTGTCAGCCCAACAGAGCTTGTGTTTGTCACTGGGATACTTGCCTCCCCAGTTACTGGTTCAAGGATCAGTGACATACTTCAAAGATTTGGGGAACAGTTTCTGTTCTTTCTCGAAGCGCATTTGTTCTCTGAAAAACAAATGCTAGATTTGTTCGTTTGCTCCAAAAAATGAAAGAAACATTTCTTTTGATTTTTTTCCAACTCCACCTCCTCATTTCAACAATGGAAAGCCCTAAGACCTTTCCTCCTGCTAGCAGAATTTGTAAGGAATCTGAGTTCTAAAATATGTCATTTCGAAACCTTAGGAAGGCTAAGTTTTACATAAAATGCAGACAGAATTTGTTTAGCTAACAGCATTATCTGACAAAAAGTTGAAACCTTAAGGTTTCTTAAGTCATCACTCATTCATTGAACAAATTAAGCACCTACTATGGGCCAGGCAGTATTCTTCATGCTGGAATCCAGCAATGAATTTGATAGGCAAAACTTCCAGTCTTCACAGACCCTACATTCTAGTTGGAAAACAGCTATAATAAGTAGTAACATATGGGGTTGGGAAGGTGGCTCAGTGGTAGAGTGCTTGCCTTGTATGCATGAGGCCCTGGGTTCGATTCCTCAGCACCATATAAGCAGAAAAAAGCTGGAAGTGGCACTGTGGCTCAAGTGGTAGAGTACTATCCTTGAGGTGAAGAGCTGAGGGATAGCGCCCAGGCCCAGAGTTCAGCCCCACAACTAACAAAAAAAAAAAGTAGTAACATATTAACCTATGGAGTGTTAGAGAAAAAAACAAGGAAGATACGGTATATTGTGTGTATATGTATATGTAAATGCATGCACATGCAGACACATGAGTACTTGGCTTGTCTCAGTTCACTAGGAAGTGATAGCTTAGCAAGGACTGAAAACAGGTAGTGGGCTACAAGTACTTCTGCAGGAAGTGAGTTCCAGATCACAATAGAAAGGTCCTGAGGTGCAAGTATGCCTGGCTTGATCAGGTGACACCAGACAGGCCAAGACAGGAACAGAATCTTGGAGAGGAGTAAGAGCCAAGGTAAGGGTAAGGGTTTAGGCTTTGTACAAAGACAAAGTAAATAATACCTGGAATGAAATACTTGATAATTAGAAGATCATTAGTGACATTATATACTAATTCACTTGCAAAAATAGTTAATTACAAATGATCATATTAAAAGAAAAGCACATAGTTACTATCATTGTTATCTTGAAGGTATAGTTGAAATGATTACAGTCCAAAAAAGAGGGGAATTTCTAAGTAGATAGTTTTGCTGTGTTGTGATGTTAAAACTCACAGAACAGGACTTCCTGCTCAAAAATTAATAAAAGCTCCTCATGCTATTCAGCTAATTACATCAAACAATATGATTTCATTTTCCTCCCTTCTGGTCTTTAAAGTCACTTATTTCCCAGATTCTTGTATTAAAGCACAAGCACTAGCTCAGGATGGGGAGGGGAAGGAAAAGAAACAGGAACTTACATCTAAATATCCAACTCCTGTTCATGGGTATGAACATATAACCACAATAACCAGTTTTTTCTGAGAAGCAAAGGATGGCTAAGCTGCCTTCAAAAAGTAAGAATAAGTGAATAACACATAACTTGGGTTCCTGGGAAAGAAGAAGGGGTGCATAGGGAGAAGGTAAAGTAAAAAAGCAAGCTTTCCCAGGGGCAATGGTATAATGCTGTAGTCTTGGGTAATTTGGTAGACTGAGGCAGGAGGATCATTTCAGCCTGTCTTCAAATCAAATCAAAACAAAACAAACAAGCTTTAATTATGCCAATTTATATTTCTGTGGTCAAAAGTCATAACCTATAAGAAAACCACTTTGACTAAATTCCAAGAATAATTCCTTTTAGGTAGAATTGCTGCATAATGGATAAGAGGGACAACTACCATCAGTATAACAAACTAGGATTCCTTGGGCTGGGAAGGTGGCTCAGTGGTAGAGCGTTTGCCTTGCATGCCTGAGGCCCTGGGTTCAATTCCTCAGCACCACATAAGCAAAAAGCCGGAAGTGGCGCTGTGGCTCAAGTGGTAGAGCGCTAGCCTTGAGCTGAAGAGCTGAGGGACAGTGCCCAGGCCCAGAGCTCAGGCCCCACAACCAGACCCCCCAAAACAAACAAACAAAAAAAAAAACTAGTGTTCCTAACCCTGCAACACTGTCCTAGAATTTATTTTCTCTTTCTACACAATGCACATAAATGCGAGCACGTTATTTAGAACCACAGGTGCAGTGGAACCACTCTGACAGCCTTTGGATTTATAATTCAGTGTGAACCAGCAGCAGGGTAATAGCTTTGACTTCCATATGAGACCTTATTTGTCATGTACACACAGAACATTGACCAGAAATCCTGAGGCCAAGTGTTTCTCTTATGAACTCATTAAGAACTCTGGTGGACACATTCCTTGTCTAGCACAGGCCTAATTGGGGATGTACATGTGCTCTAGAATTGGGCTGCGATAGATTGATTCTCTACTTTACTATTCATTATCTCAGTTATCCATGACAGTGTGTATAACTTTGTACCTCGATTTCTTCCATTACGAAGTGACAATAAAATGTCATAGTGAGGATGAGATAAAAACCTATAAAGTACTTAGAACACATCTAGCATATGGTAAACCTCAGTAAATGGTGGCTGTCCTTATAGCTGAATAGGTAAAACTGAGAAAATCTAATTCCACTGTAAATATATTACTGCCTACATACAAACTTACAAACAAAACACATTTTTATGGGTATGGACTTTAAAAAGAGGAAAAAAATCTTGTATTAGCAATACTGCTTAGGGAATATTTTTAGCATTCTCAACTTTTACAGCAATGTTGGGTTAATTCTATCTTATTAAATATTGAAGAAGTCCCATCACTGTTAGGAAGAAATTAAAGTGCATTATATGGAATTAAACTAAATTGTTTTCATGGAATATAATGCTAGCAAACCCAGATACTATTTTTACAATAGTATCTATTTTTAAAAAAGAAAAGAAAAGGTCAGTACATCATGTGTATGCCAACATAACAAGAGAAACATAGGACAAATGGAATTGTGGATAAGGTGAGATCCTTGAGGAAAACCTTAGTATTGTGCTAGCAGCATTACAGAAAAGTATAAGTCATATGACTATATTATAAGCATGTTAAATGCCAGCCCTGTAGGGGAATACAGGCCAGGAGGAATTATAAATTAGTAATAAAGAAACAAGATAATATATGTGTGTATAAATTTACATATCTTATAAATATTTATAAATTATACATAAATTTATGCTTAAAATATACAAATTTAGAGTGTATAACTCCTCTATTTCCTCCTACTTCTCCTAAAATTAAAATTAAAATTGTGATGCTGATTTGGGAGCATTAAATGTTTTATGAGTCAAGGGAAATTCTTGACTGAGGATATGGCTCAGTAATAAAGTCCCTACATAGCAAGTACAAAGCCTTGAGTTAAAACCCCAATATCAGTAGAGACTGAGAAAAAGAAAAAAATATATTTCATTGAGCCTTAAATTCTCATAACTTCTTTAAAAATATAAAAGGTGAGTACTACTATCCAGGCATGTAGTAGTCACCTATAATCTCAGCTCTTGGGGAGGTGAAGCTGGAGAAACATGAGTTTGGGGCCAGGGTGAGCTACAAAGCAGGCTCCAGGCTAGTATGTGTACCATAGCAAGATACTGTATGAGAGAAAACAAAACAAGGGAAGGGAAGGGAATGAAAGAAAACTGTATAAAATTTTCTATGTTCTGTAAGTAGAAGTAAAACATTCAGTTACAACAAAGTACCCAAGGGCACACATATAGAATGTTAAGAAAAATAATTTTAATAAGAAAATTGTTCAAATGTAATAAACTACCTTTTGCAATGAATTCTGTAATTAAAGAAATTCAGAATAAGACAGTAGCCAAACAAACATTCATTTGATCAGGAAACTAGCTAATGGCAAATGGTAACTTTAATTTGTTACCGATTCCAAAAAGTATGGTCAATGCCAGCTAGATGCAGATAATGCTAAGTAAAAAAAAAAAAAAACAAAAAGAAAAAACAAAGAGTTTTCCCTCACAGACAACATTTATATAAATTAAAATAGCTATTCATTTTTGAGAAAATAGGTCTATGACCTATGCAGTTCACCCAGATGACTTCCAGGAGAAACTAAGACACATATGAAATCAATAGCACTTGAAGGACTTGACTGGATGGAGTTGGAAAAGGAAGTTGGCAGTGTCCTTATGGAATGGACAACATGACTTTCCTCCCTGCTCTCTATTTTGGGATGTTCCCAGAATAGGATGGGATGGAGGACATGTCAAACTTGGGCAGGGTACTTCATTTTATGACTTATCCTGTGTACATAAGAAGTAGAAAAGAAATTAGATATTTTTTCTATATTTGAAAAATGTCTCATTTCTATATACATGACTGAATAGAAGATGAATGGACAGTGGTATAAATTTTGATTAAGAAACACCCAGAAGATCAAAATGAAAAATTTATAAATATAATTTACTATTTGAGCATTAAAAATTTTGATTTGGTGCATCAATTATGGAGGAATTTGTTTGCAAGTGCATATGAATTCTCTCTGGGGCTAATGCATCATTTTTTAGGACTGTATTTCTGAGATTTGTAATTCATCATTGTACATGCCTTAGGGTTAAGCTGCCTTTCATCTTAATACATCTGAAAGAATTATTGAGATGGAAATGTTTCATGGAACTATTACCTAAATTTTTTGGCATGTGTCTAACTGATCACCCTTTCCAAAGAGTGAGCATTGGACAAAAAAATGTACCACAATAAATAACAGAAACACTGCTTTCTCCTTATGTTTGACTCAGATGTGTGTGTTTAGTAATAATAAAATATTGTCCCTTGTTACTGCCTCACAAAATGTTTCCAGTTACCCTTGGGAATAGGAGGTATTAATTCCCTACATTTTTTTTGCCCTTGGCAACATTTTCTTTATTCAGATCACTCTGAGAAAAATCATTTCAGTCTGAATTATGTACATTCTAGACCCTTCAGTTAATAAGAGTTTTTGACCTTTTGGTTTCTGCTGTAAGTTCTCTTGGAGATGATTGATGGCATTAATTCTCTTCAAATGGGGTACCCAGTAAACCATTCCTTTCTTTTAGGACAAGCCACGATGACTAGTTATCACTGCTGGCAAACCAGTTCCCTGAGTTCCACAAGTTCACAAAATAATGGAACTAAAGATCTTGGTCAATTTAAACAAAACAAGAAATAATCAAAAGCTACCTTTTATTCCCAGGGACCATTTGCTTGACTCTTGGCATCTTATTACCTCCACAATCTCTTTTCTAATTATAGAAACTCAGTACAAACATATTTAACAAAGTGATAGTTGCCCAGCTGCTTTCCTTATGTTTTGTGCTCTCTCATCAAATTTCTCTAAAGTATCATAATTGGCCTTCTCAAAACAATTCATATCACTTTCATTCAGGGATTGCCTACACTTCATAATTTTTTGAACTATTTTCCTTACTAAGTTCATATTTAATATAATTAGAACTCACTGCAGTATATTTACTAAACATATTATACATTCAGAAACTGATATCAGAAATCTCTTTTCTGCATATTCTATTCTGTTCTACAACATCACCATCATCCCAATCTCTATAACCAGAATTCAGGCCTTGCTCTTCATTCCCATATGGCAAATAGGTCTGTCCACTCAAATATACTGTGAACTAACTCCAGCACCTTAACCCCTCTGCTAGGAGGAACTTGGCCCAGTTCCCTTGTTTCTTCATACCACCATCAAGTGTTATAATATCTGCCTTTATATCACTCTACATTTCTACATGTATATGCTTATATATTATTTTGATGTTTTTGACATCTTATACTATGCTATAACTATTATGTTCTATAAACTTCATGTATAGCTCACTTAGAACTTTTTGAGGAGATCTGAAATCTAGTAGATCATTCATCCATGAATATTTATTCAAAAGTTGCTTTCAACATGGTTTTTTTTTACCTATTTTCTGATTCAAGTTGATCTACTTATTTTTTCCTTTGTCATGTAAATACCATGCTTATCTCCATATCTGCTCAAGATTTTGCCATTTTTCCCATTGTAATTTTTCACTTTTTATTTGATATTCTTTTGTAGTACTGGGGATTGCCAATTACTTTTACTTCTTCTGCACTACTTTCAGAATTATTCTAGCTTCATCAGCTCAAGTACAAACCAGACATTAAACTACAGTCATTTTCCCAGTTCCTAGGGGTTACCTTTCTTTGAAACCTCAATGTAATTTTAGTTTTGAACACATATTTGACTTTGAGTAATACTTCATGCTTTCATGTGAATGCCTAGTGCATACTTGTGTATGTGGACAGTTGAGTTATATGTATGTAATTAAGGATTACAAGACCCTGAAGGGCAACAATCGTACCTGGCTCTTCTTGCACTCTGAAAATCTCTTGCACTTTCCTTTACAATAGCAATAAATAATGCTTTTAATAAAGCTGACCATGAGACAGATATTACATTTAAGTTCCCTGTGTTAGTATATTTCTATCGATGAAATCCAAATAAATCAGAAGAAACTTTAAGTCAAAATTTATTGTAAATAAAATGCTGAAGGAATAGGGGACACACTGGGGTTTCTTGGCATAGGTTGAAACTTTCTTAATGAAGACCCAGAAACACAACAAATCAAAGAAAGTTTGGATTAACGAGATTGCACAAAACTGCAGAGCTTCTGAATGGCAAAGGACATAGATAGCAAGAAAGCCCATTGATTGGGAAATCTTCACTAGCCATACAACAGACAAGGACCTCATATCTAAAATATATTTAGAGCTCAAAAAATTAAATCCCCCAAAAGCAAATCCTCAAAGAAATAACCACCCAATTAACATGTGGGCTAAAGATTTAAAGACTTCTTTGAAGAGAAAATAAGAATGGGCAATACACAGATGATGAAATGCTCATCAGTTCTAGCCATAAAATAAATGCAACTCAAAACTACATTGCGATTCCACCTTACCCCAGTTAGAATGGCCATTATCATGAAGTCTAATAACAACAGATGCTGGCAGGAATGTGGCCAAAAGGGAATGCTACTACATTATTGGGGGGAGTGTAAACTTGTTTAATCACTCTGGAAAGCAATATGGAGATTCCTCAAAAACTAAACACGGAGCTCCCCCATGATCTAGCAATCCCATTCCTGGGCATTTACCCCAATGACCACAAAAAAGGCCATTCTAATGCTACCAGCACAACCATGTTCATTGCAGCATTACTTACCATAGCTAAGATATGGAGCCAACTCAGATGCCCCTCAGTAAATGAATGGAACAAGAAGATGTGGTATATATACACAGGGACTTCTATGCTTCCATAAGAAAGAATAATATTATCCCATTTGTAAGGAAATGGGAAGACCTGGAAAATTATATTAAGTAAAGCAAGTCAGACCCAAAGAAAAACAGGTTTCATGGTTTCCTTCATTTGTAATCATTAGAATACGTCTATGATAGTCTTAGCAGGTGATCACAATAGCCCAATTGCTAAGTGCATAGGACTATATATAAATGAAGAGTATTAAAATGAACTCCAAGAAGTGGAAACAA
This sequence comes from Dipodomys ordii, assembly GCF_000151885.1. Classification (NCBI taxonomy): domain Eukaryota; kingdom Metazoa; phylum Chordata; class Mammalia; order Rodentia; family Heteromyidae; genus Dipodomys; species Dipodomys ordii. The sequence goes on along the minus strand of NW_012267288.1, from coordinate 11,993,976 downwards.
GAGGTTCTTATTAGGTCCTGTATGCAATTATTTCCATTTTTTCTTTCTGTTTTAGTTTTCTGCACCCTTTATCTTATATAAAAGCTTATTAGATCTGTGGAAGGGAAAGAGAATCATAGAAACAACAGGACAAAGGATGAACTAGTGGGGAGTGGTAAGCAGGAGAAAATGAGGGAGGAGGTAACAGTGTTTAAAAATAAGTGTACTCATTACCTTATTACCTGTACTCATTACCTGTAACCCCCTGATCATCACCTTTACAATAGATTTTTAAAAATAAATAAATAAAGAGGGATGTATTATGTGGAGGCATGTTTGCTTATCAGGTATGAGGCAGTAGGTTCCATCCCTACAGAAAAAAATGCATTAGGAAAATTGTGTCTAAGAGCAACTACAGGCAATGTTCCTGCTACTCATTCAATGGCTATTTAACATGCTACTGGTAAAGAAGCCAATTTGATTCTCAGCTGAGGAAAATCTGTTTTATAAAAGAAAGTCTAGCAGGACACTGGTGGCTCATTCCTGTAATCCTAAGTACTTAGGAAGCTGAGATGTGAGGATCTTGGTTCAAAGCCATGCTGGGCAGGAAAGTCAGTGAGACTCACATCTCCAATAAACTACTCAGAAAAGGCTGGAAGTGGTTCTGTGGATCAAGTGGTAGAGCACTAGCCTTGAGCAGAAGAAGCTCAGGGATGGTGTCGAGGCACTGAGTTCAAGCTGTAGGACTAGCAAAAAAAAAAGAAAGAAAGAAAGAAAGAAAATAAAAAGAAAAGAAAAGAAAGAAGGTCTATTAATTACCCTTTTAGTGTTCTACCTAGTGTTTACATACCCGAAGTGTTGAATCAGTTCATCAAAGAAGCTATTATGTAGTAATAAAAATAATTTTGGCAGAATCAATATCTATAGTATAATGTAGTTATTTGAACACTAATTTTTTCAGTGAACTTCAGGATTAATCTAGAGAAGAAAAAACATTCAAACGTTTATTTTCAGGAAAATGAAAATGTCTAACAGTTTATCATGAAACTTCTCTGTGAAAGCAATGTACCCACAGAAACACAAGAAAAAACCCAGAGAGACAATTTGAGAGAGAGAATTTTTCCAGAGGAGTGACTCCTGGTTTGGGAAGATAAGAAGCATTCATTTCATTTCAGAAAATATTTAGAGAGCATTAACTAGGTGCCCAGAATAGTTCAAAAGACTCCCTAGAATGTATATATATTTTTCCTACTCTTTAATGGTAAGGAAAATTTCAAGTGATTTCAAAAACATGTAACAGTTGAATAATTCATTATTTTACATACCAAATCAACTTGAAGATTATTCTTTACTAAAGCATATCTGTAGTTGTACTCTCTAAAAGAGGGAAATGTAACATATTTTACAGGACATTTTGAACTTAGATATATTTTCCCAGATCATTTAAAGATGTTAGTTTTATCTGTATTTGTCAAATTCCTTCTCTTTCTCTCTCTCTCTTTTATGTGTATTTTATCTCTCTCTCTCTCTCTCTCTCTCTCTCTCTGCTGGTACTGGGGCTTGAACTCAGGGACTAGGTGAGACTGGTGTTCTTCTACTTGAGCCACAGCTCCACTTCTGGCTTTTCGGTAGTTAATTAATGATAAAAAAAATCTTATCGACTTCCCTGTCTGGGCAGGCTTCTAACTATGTTACTCAGATGGCATCTTCCTGAGTGGCTAGGATTACAAGCATGAACCACTGGCACAAGGTCTCATTTTGTTTTATCCCAAAGGAAAAATCCCTTAGGAAAATACATGAACTACATCTTCTCTGGGATTTTGTCTGAATAAGTAACTAAATAACAATAAAAACTGGAAGAAACTGCTTTCCCCATGCTTCTCTATGTTGGACTGTTCTGCCTCCTATCTTGCCCTTTGCTAACTCCTGTGGCCTTTCCTCCATCAGGCTAACAGATTCTGTCAGCAGTCTTTTATTCAGTACAGTACCAAAAGCTTTGCAGAAAAATGGATTATCACATTCTCTGTGTTCACTGCTTCTCTTTGTTTACTCCATCAATTCTTGTGGAATTCAAGCAAACCAAGAAAATGCATGTCTAATCACAAATGTGAACTCCCTCTTAGACAATTAGTTTGGTATTTTGTTGCACTCGTCTGTAATTATAATTAAATGCCCTCTGAAAATGAATGTTTCCAGTAAAATTAGCTTTATCAAATATCTCCCACATCAACAGTATCACAAAAATTGAAGTAGATATTTTTAACTTTGAATTCCAGAGGGAAGTTTATATTTGCAAAAGCCACAAAAATAATCCACTATTTTTCACTTCCTATTTCCATAGATATCCCTTACCACACAGACATAATTCAATATTTAAAAATAATAGTGAATTGGGAGTTAAATATTAAGTAACAAATATTAGCAATTAAATATTATTAATCAAGTCATGCATAACACAAAGCTCTGAAGTAATACTTTGAATGGTCTTGTCACTGATGCTCTTAAATAGAATTTAGAATGGATTTATTGTCTGGGAAGGTGGCTCAAGTGGTAGAGCGCTAGCCTTGAGCTGAAGAGCTGAGGGACAGCGCCCAGGCCCAGAGTTCAGGCCCCACGACCGGACCCAAAAAAAAACCAAAAACAACAACGAAACTGGTGTGAAATCAGCCTTAAAAATAGCAGAATGTGGTGGGCACTGGTGGTTCATACCTACAATCCTAGCTACTCAGGAGGTTGGGATCTGAGGATTGCAGTTCAAAGCCAGCCTGGGCATGAAAGTCCGTGAGGCTCTTTTATTTTTGGGGGGGAGGGGAGGGGTCCAGTCGTGGGGCCTGAACTCTGGCCTGGGCTCTGAACCACAGCGCCACTTCTGGCTTTTTTCTTTTTGTTTATGTGGTGCTGAGGAATCGATCCCAGGGCCTCGGGCATGCAAGGCAAGCGCTCTACCTTCCCAGCCTATCCGTGAGACTCTTATCTCCAGTAAACCACTAGAAAACCGGAAGTGTGCTGTGGCGCAAGTGGTAGAGTGCTTGCCCTGAGCTGAAGAGGGCCCAAGCCCACAGTTCAAGCCCCATGATCAAGAAAAATAAAAATAAAAAATAAAATAAAGCAGAATGCCACCCTTCACCATTTACTTCATTCTGAGATTTAAATGATATAAATCCACCTGATTGGTGAATTAAGTGGTTCTTTATAGGTTTATACAGCAATTCTCCATCATATAAAATTTTCCTCTTGTTCATGATGAGTCTGTCTGCTTTGCTTTCCCAGTGCTAAATGTAGGGATTCTGAATAGTACCAATGATTTCCTCTGCTAAATTGCTGTATGTGGGTACCTCAAGCACAGTGAACAAAGCTATTGGCTCAGGATCATTGAGCCCTTTCTTCTTACTATAGAACATGGTTGTCTGATCATTTTACTCTGTTGCTAAGAAATAAATTACTAAAACATTGTAAAAGTAGAAGCAGAAATCTTGTGTCTCAGGAAACAAGTAAAATCTACCAACAGAGACATACACATTCTGCACATCTCTTTCTGTATCATTCAAGTGTAGATTGCACTCTATAAAAGTATTTCCAACTTTTTATCTCTACAAAAATGTTGAAAAGAACAAAAGTGAAAGCTCAGGGTAGGATCATCTACAAGCCAGGTAAATGCCAGCATGGATGAGTGTGCTAGAAGAACCTTCTATGAACTTCATAGTTTATAGAACAAGTGTTCTAGAGAACACTTGTGATTTCTGTAAGCACCAACAACAAAAACAAAAACCCTGAGAGAGAGTTGGATTTATTTATCATGGTGTAAGATATACAGAAGATCCCCGTACAAATGTGCCCACATGAATGAAGCACAGCCGGAGAGGAAGCACATTGGACACACCTCAGCTGCACTAGCAGCTTAAGGAGGCATCCTAGGAACACATTAATCAACACATTCAGGAATGCATTAATCAACACTGCTGCCAAGACTGGCATGCCCCATTGTTTAACTGTAGCATGCTAAATAACACAGAGCAGCAATCTGAATCTGAATTCCCACCATACTGCAAAAAACAAAACCCTTTTCAACTCTGGCTTCATGCACCATATCCTACTCCACTCTTTCAATAGGAATCATTCTCTCCTGTATTCCTAGTAGTTTATGGACTTGCCTGCCACAACAGTTCACTAGAAACAAAGAATCTTTATAGACAAGAAAAGTTTGACAAAAGCTGTAGAAATGCCTTCTGCAGATATGAAAACTTGAATCTGTCCAAGAGACTCTTTTTCTCTGCTTTACAAAATGAATGTTGTCATGAAAAGCAAAAATGAAGCAAAACAAAACAAAGCAGGAAAAAAAATCCAAGCATCTATTTGTGTATGCAGTCAGTTGTGACAGCAACATACTGCATTACCAGCAGGGGCCTGGGCCTGGGCCTCCTGCTCCACACTGGGCTTCATTTTCCTCCTGGGTAGTTCCCTAGATAACTCTCTCCTGTCAGGATTTGACTCCCTCCAAAAGCAGCCAGGGGTGAAATGCCCAGATGCTGGAAGAAAGGGACAGGTGTACCCAGGCACACATTTCTACCTTTGTGCAAAGTGAGAGGGAACGGATCACAGGAAGCTTTCCAGTGTTCCTGCTGTGCATTTTACTACCTCGCTTCAGATTGCCTAGACTCAGAGGACCTCACACTGTAGGCAAGAGTGCCCCATTATTAAAGCTCAATCAAAAATGATTTTGGTGGTGAGAATATGGAACCTAAATATCATCATTCTAAATGAATAAGGGATGCCACTTGTTATTCTCTTGGAATAAGATTCCTTTTACAGAGAAAATTATTTCAATACAGTTTATACTTGTGGAGGACAAGGACAACAGGATGGAGACTCTGTGTTGGTACTCTTCAGGTCATTCCGTGAGACTGAAAATAAAGTCCGCAGGCCACTAATCTGCCTCATCTCTTCAGCTCTAATAAAATTTAAAATTAAAATTAAAATCTGGGAGTACAGCAGGGAAAAGAAATCTGATACGGTTAAGTCTCTGAAAAGAGCTCTTTGCAAAGGTCACCATATCAGCCTTTGTACACAACTGTTAAATTGCTACACATTTCCTATGCTGAAGTGACACCAGCAATCTTCCCCTCCCAGCATCCAAGCAGACATCTCCCATTAGTGGACTAAAGTGGGAAGTGAAAGAGAAAACACATGGAATTTGCAAGTTTTTGTACTGGCAACTGGGCACTGACTGTTGCTTGATACTTCTCTCCTGTCCATCATTACACTCTCATAGCCAGCAATCTCCCAAGATAATGCTGATTCCTTTCTTAAAACCACACTTTATTTTTTTGGTTGGTCATGGGCTTGAACTCTGGGCTTGGGCACTGTCCCTGAGTTCTTCAGCTCAAGGCTAGCACTCTATCACTTAAGCCACAGTGCCACTTCCAGTTTTCTGGTGGTTAATTGGAGATAAGAATCGCACGAACTTTCCTGTCCAGGCTGGCTTTGAACTGTGGCCCTCAAATCTCAGGCTCCTGTGTAGCTAGGATTACAGGCATGACCCATAGGCACCCGGCTAAAACAACACTTTCTAAGACTTCAGACACACTACTAAACTAAGCATCCAGGTGTAGTGAGAGGAGGATAGGATGAGCTGTTAAGAGAAAAATGGTGTGGCTCATAAGAATAATGAGGACAGGGTGCAAGGGTCAGAAAAGGCTTAATTGATAAAGGCATCTCAATCATGTATGCCATCATAGCACAGAGATAAGTATCAGGTAATGTACTAAATTCAGGCTTCTTCAGAAGCACTGTACGTGAGATTTAACATGCTTCCATCTAACCTCAGGACACAGGGTGTTGCTCAGACTCTATGTCAAAATAAAAGCTGGCTAATGTCCAGGATGGAGGAATAGGATGTTCCTCATCACACTGTCTTTCAGCTTCCAGGAAGGCTGCGTTTTGTGGTGAGCACCTATTCCATGAAGAAGTTTGCTAGGATCACCACAGAAGGACTGTACAAATATGCTAATGTTTGGAGAGATGTCATTTAGTTGAAATCTGGATGGAACTTGCTCTCTTTCTAACTTAGGTTAGAAAGAGTTAATAAGTTCAAGAAAGGGTTATCCTAGTTTTTGAGGCTAACTAAATATTGAGGCAAATTCAACTTGTATAGAACAATAAAGTGGATATATTTTACTGAGGTATAGATCCTTGCCTCAGTTTTTATAAATTCTAGGCTTCACAGGGTAACTGATTTATTCATGAGCTTTTCATCTCTAGTTTCATAGGATGAGTATTCTTCCTGTGGAGGCTATGCATCTTCTGTCTTTGACAAGTATCTAATAACATGAGATAAAGCTTCTCAGCTTTAAAATGATACTATAGGACAAAATTTTGACAGATCTCTATAGCGATAAAGAGTTTTACAATTGTTTGCCTACCTAGGCTTTGTAATGAAATATTGGTTCATATTTACAAATGACTATGGTTGTATTTCTGTTCTTGTCAATTTGATTATCCATTTAGAATATAATTACCATTCTGCTAAGATGTATGAATAACTTTAAAAAGTCTGTGAGTCCCAGAAAAGAACAACTTTCCACCCATCAACCAAACACAATCAGTAGATGATTTGAATTACCTATTAGATTTTGTAAAGACATGGTTTGTCAAATAGTGACATGCTTTCAGGTACAGCATGGTCATTCTTCTTCAGATTCATTATTTCAACTAGCACTAATAACCCAGTAGAGCAGAAACCAGTTACATGGTAGAATTTCAGGGGTGTTCCTGCCCCTTACGCTGCTTGCTTCATTGAAATCCCACCATTAAGAATCCTGCATATTAGCTCAAGGCTTTCAAACTAGATAGGCACTGATTTCCATGAAGAGGTACACACATCAGGGATAGTGACAAATGTGAACACAGTTGTTCTATGCGACACCACACATGTAGAGGGAGCATGTGTGATGGGTGAGGGTTTTGCCAATCACAGCCCACAGTTCTGGATTCTCACAGCTTTCAGATACCACTCAGTATACCAAGGACCGTGGGAAAGACAACGGAAAACACATAAATAGCTACAAACCCCCCTCAACTTTCTTATTCTAATGTCAGAGGTTGTTGAATAGCCTAGGGACATGCTGAATACAAGTGTGCTTAGAATTTCAGAGAGCTTCAGCAAGTCTTTGTGAGGCAAGGGAAAGAAATGGGGAAGATCTCAGCATTTGGTTTTAGCCAGATCAAATAATTCACAAGATATATTTTAGTGGTTCTGATTGAATGCAACAACTAAAAATTAGCATTGGTCACTTGACAAAAAGCTAGCCAAAAAGATCAACAAGAAATATGAATCAAGAATAGAGGAATGGAAAAAGGAGAATAGAGGAATACAGATTTTTCACTTGTTCCTCTAGAAGACAGAGACTTTTAAATCAAATAACTTTCATGTAATGAAAGAAAGAGAATATGCTGCACCCTGTCAGGAGAAGTCATCGAGAACCAGCCAAGAATGTGCTGGAAAGTGGGAAAGCAGCAGTGGTTGTACTCCATCATTGCTACCTTAAAACACAGCTTCCTGGTTGGCCTTGTCTTGTATTTCCCCCTTTTGCAGGAACCATCATTCACATACGCTCCTGCCCTCATGGTCTTTCTATCCCACACAGTAATCACTCCATATTACCTACAGAAGGGCTTGACATAACTTAACATTGATACCACTCAACACCTGCTAATTTCTAGTCTCTAGCAGTTGCCATGTATTACAATCATATCCTACTACCCAGTCTAAATGGACAGATTCTACTATCACATTGCTTTATTTTGTAGGCATTCCTCTAAGGAAATATGGACCTTTACAAAGGGAGGGATATATCAGAATTTTATAAAACAAGTCATTTTGCATTCTATACAACTTTAAAGCTTTTTTGTGGCGGAGGGGGGGAGGATTGTTATACTTGACTAACTTAATCAATTTTGCTAGTCTTCACTAACTTTCATTTCCAGTTGAACAAACCATGTGTTATTTGATTCACAAAGCAATGTTCATTTCCAGACTACTGATGTGGGGATTTCTGGTGGCATTTTGAAACTCTATTAGAGCTAGTTAGTCATGTGAAATCAGTTTCAATACAACACAATAGAAGAAAATACGGCTGAGGCATGAATCATTTCCTCTTAATTACAAAATGACATATCAATGGATCAACTTAAGAATTTTCAGAACAAGGGAGAACATGCTGGAAGGATTTTTGTTACCTCAAAATCATGCATGAGATCTTCTTTCCTCAGTTCAAATCCATGAGAGTTCATTTGTTTTAGAAAAAAATATGAGGTACCGAACTAAGTGAACAATTGAGCTCTTATTATTTCCTAAAGAAAGCTATTTATTGGTTGAGATATAGGTCTCTGAACTGTTCCAGATCTTCAGTTAAGATATTTTTCATCAAAAAGTTCAGTACAATCACAGACAGCCTTTCAGAAGGCACCAAGGGCCCCACATTGTCTGTTCTAGAGCTGATAATCTTAACATGACATAATGGGAATGGGGTGGATAGTAGGGTCAGGGTTGGGAAATGAGGGGAAAGGATTTAAAAAGCAGAAAACAAATTTCAAAGGAATCTTTACACACTCCAAACCAACATTTTGTTATTTCTACTTCTCTTTGAGGTGAGAGAAAATCATATAAAGATGGAATGCTCTCAGGTCTTCAAAATATGATCAAGCCCGAAGGACAATTGTTGGCTTATAAATAGTGCCCTGTAATTCTTAATCTTTAATTCCCTTGAGAATGGGCTTTAAAAAATTAGCAGTGCTTTTACTGTGTGTTCGTGTTCTGTGCTCTGTGCTCTGTGACTCATGGTTTAGCAGAACAAAAATCTTATTGCTCTACTATGAAAGGACATGAAGGGCTGGTTTTCCTCATGATACATTTGATAGGTCCTTTTTGACAAGTAGAGTGAAAAGTATTTCTGTATCTACATTCCTAGTTCCTGTGTTTTATCATCCTCTCTGAATTGAAAAGTATTACATATGACAGTAACATTATATAGACACATCATTTTTATGGTATATGTCTCTTCTTTAACTACTAATTTAAACATTTTAAGGAGGTAAATCCCTACCTTTGAAGAAGGCCTTCTTAGCTGAAGAAGTTATTCTTCCCTTTAATCTTTTAAACCAAAGGTCGTCTTAGTATTGCTCTGTGGATTGAAGAAGGAATGAGGTAAATGTTAACAAGACATTGGTCGTCATCAATCACAGCAAATTGTCAATACATTAACTCCACCTGACTCCCTAATGGGAGACACAATTACAGAGAGAGCCAGGCAAGAAAAGACAAATTATGAATACATTTGCCAAAACATCTATCTGCTGGCTTCAATCAAAAGTGACAGCAGAGAGGTAACTAGGAGTCTGATGGACACCCCACTAATGGATTTCCACTGAAGGAAATTGATTCTTATATTCAGTTTAGAAATAGAGGGTTGTTTGGTAAGATCATATCTCTTTAAGTAGATAAAATGCTTCCTTTCTGTAGGCTTATTGCTATTATTTAAGTTTTACTTACAAAGCATTTTCCCCTATATTTAAAAGTCCTCGAATTCTCAATGGAAGTCATGAAAATATGATGGAAATAGCGAAGATCCAAAGAGAAGGTTCAAGGAGTTGTGACAAAGGCTCAGCTATGGACAGCTCCAGACTCTACAGTGCCCACCCCTCCTCTGGTCTGTCTCATTGCTTCCCTTGCAAACATTCCAATTAAGAATTAGCCCCCCAAAAGATACCATGGGTGGGGAAGAGAACAATCACAGCTGAGCACATTATGTCTCCAGATAGCCAAAGGCTTTCTAAGGGAGGATTTGTGTCTTTTTGGACTTGAGATTTTCGAAAACAGAAGTCACACTATCAACCTCTGAAAACATCTTTCAGAAAAGAGAAACAAGCATCAATTCAAGAATTTTGGACTCAATCAAATGTCAGAACTACTATGAATTGCAAAATTATTCCAGGAATAAAGTAAAAAGAACCATGTATAACCTCAGTTGTTTGAATTTAGACACGTCTTACAAAATATTTTCTGTTTCAAATTATAAAAATAACCCATTTATCTTATTTATTTATGTACAACTACCTTTTGTAGCCTTTTATCTGATGCAATGGTTTTGTTTAATCAGGACAACACATTGGTGTTGTGAAAGTTAGTGATTCTCCCTTGGAATTGAAACCAATTTTATAGCAATAACATTTTTCTTTTCTTATCATTTGGCTCCTGATTTTTTTTAGGTATCTTAATTACATATATCAAAATTTATCAAGTTGAACACTTAAAAATGTGCAGATTGGCCTTCTTTGTGGTCTGTTGGATAACTGCACAGGAGTCCTGATTATTTTTGTTAATAAAAACCTTCTAATGGTATGAATAAGAGAACCTATAAGAATCTGAAGTTATGTTTATGATAATAATTAAATTCAATAGACCTATTTGAATATTTAGTATTATAATGGGAAAATATCAGTAAGTGGGAGAAAAATGAGGGAGGGGTAACAAGTTCAACAAGAATGTACTTACTACCTTACTTATGTAACTGTATCCCCTCTATACATCACCTTGACAATAAAATTAAAAGAATAAAATAGAAATAAGACATGCAACCTACTTCCATGCGTTTTTGTTACATCCTGATGGGAGAAACCAGAAATATTACCAACCAGCTTGAAATAAAGTGTTTACAGAGTATCCTGTGAGACCAGGAAAAAAGAACAATGAATCCTACAAAGGGGGATCAAGGATGTTTTCCACAGGAGTTATCAGTTGAACAGACTCCTAACGGTAAGTGAGAAGGGTAGAGAGAAGGACAGATGCAAAGAAATAGCAACAACGAAGTCTACTGAAAGAGTGGGCAGGATGGCAAAAGGGGAGGCTACACAGGTCTTTTGTAACCACAGTGCAAAGGACACTGAAAACTAGCCAAATTTATGAGTCTGGACTTTAGTTCAAGAATGTTGTAGGCCCATTGAAAGTTTTAGATAAAATGATAGACTATGTATTAGTACTGTGGGTAACTAAGGGATGGTAAGAGTGAAAGGAGAGACTCTAGGAGGCATTTCAGTAGCCAACATCCAAGAATCTCAGCCTCTAGGGCTGATACCTGCCTCCTTTTCAAGCCCAACCCACTCCAACAAGCACATATCTACCTCCCCATTGAGGTGCATCAAGATATTCCAATGGGAATTATTCAAGATGAATACTATTGATTGATCCACAGGATCTGATACTACTGAATACACTTTTATTTTATTACTGGATGATCTGGTGATTTCAATCTGTCCCACTCTGCAAGTATACATTTTTAGGTAGAATTTTGGCTCTGTGCTTCTAGCCTTACCCATGACCTCCTTCAATGGGTCTATATATGTCTGATGGTAGGAAAAGCTGGATCCTTTTACTTGATTGTTGATGGATGCTTTGGACCAGCAATCTCCTTTATGTGGCAGTGTTTATCTGAAATCTTTATCACTGACAACTAGAGGCTATAGTTACAATATTGGGAAGTCATGAAATTAAAATATAATTGCTGCAATTGTTCCTGAGAAAAATAAAATTTAATGAGATACTACTCTGACTCCATCTCTGGGTACATATTATTATTCCAGCAATGTACCAATTTCTATAAATATTTGTTTTTCTTTGGTACAGAAACTGAAGCACAAGAGATTAAGCAACACAGCTAGCAAGTAATTCTATTCAAAGTAGAAAGTATTTCTTTCCTCTATTTTACTCAATAGTGCTTGAGAGAGGAAAAGGTTAAACCTGGAAGATGCCACCAACATTTAAGAGGAAAGTGGTATATCCCTATCATATAGCACTCAGAAAGCAAGAGGCCAGAGGATCATGAGTACAAGGTCAACTTGTGCTCAATAGTGATGCCCTGTCTCAAAAGAGGGCATCAGCAGAAGAAGCTGCCAGAAAGAGTGACCAGACAGAGACAGGCATGGAGAAAGCCAAAAATTAAGAGTCAGGAGGGGAGAGGGGTAAACTGAGTGTGAAAGCCTTAGGAAGCATACAGAGGAAACCTCTGTGGCTATGAGGAGAGCCATGCCCTGAACTGGAGTTGTCAGTACAACCACCTCCTCCTAGGCTGTGGTTCAAAGCCTTCATGGCTCCTATTGGACCATCCATCTAGGCTGGCCTGCTGAATGTGCTTTCCTATTATTAATAGCTTACAAAAAAGGGCAGAAATGAAATTACCTCTAGAGAGTGTAGGATAAAAGATGCTTCAAACACAGATTTTGTAAAGGGAAGATGGTTCTTCTGGTAAGTGTTATCTTTAGCATGACAGTTATCTTTAACATGATTCAACTCAAGGTAATACTTTTTGCATAAAGCATATGTGTAATTTTGCCTGGGTATGATTCCATGTATTATAAGAGGAAACTATTTCATCTTGCTTATGTGTATTATTGATAGAGCATTGCCACACTAACCTTCTGTGGCAATTTAACCTCCAGGCAATGACCACTAAAACAACATCACATATTAATTGTATTGCCATGTCAGCAATTATGCCCAATATTTGGAGGAAATTAATTTTTGTCACATTACTCTTGCTTTGACAACTGTGTCATTGGGCTTTCCTAACTTGGTAATACATTCAGGTCAACAGAATAGGGCAATCCATCATATAGCCAAGGACTATTTTCCCAATAACATTTTTTCACTCAAAAATGCAATCAACTTATCCTATTAAATAAAATCAGTCCTAAGTCAAAAGGTCAAGAAGAAGTATGATGTATATAAAAGTAGCCTTCAGAAAAGATGAATGGCTTCTAGATGAAAAATGCTAAGAAACCCAAAGGTCATAGTACAGAGAATAAACCATCAAAACAAAAACATTTCACATGTATAACAAAAATTTTAGTAATTCAGAAAAGCAAATACCCCAGTGGATTACTCAACTTCCTCAATGGGAATTGGTTCTGATTTGCAGACTTTTTTGTACACTTTTTGTTTTTCTTTGTTTTAAAATGAGACACCATAATATTCAATGTCACCAAAAAAATCAATTGCTACAATATAAAGCAAGAAGTCTTAGCATGCAAGAATGCTCATAATGGTATTTGTTTCACACTTTATGGCACAAATGTAAAGCTATTAAAGAGAGTTAGATATTTATTTCTAAAAGTTTGCCTCCTAAGTGATATGGCTAAAGGTAGATGACATTGAAATCCAAAGCATTTCTATTTTCAGTTGTGATGATTACTTCTTGTCCACAATCTTCAAGACAAATATATCTGAGAAACATATAATTTCCAAAATTCAACATGTAGCATTATGTGTGTTAGGTACTCACTTAGCATGCAAAATCATCGTATTCTTTTATCCCTATAAAATGGTAGTAAACTTCCAAAATTATTATTTTTTATTTTGATGTTAATGAAGTGGCAAAATCATAGGCTAACTTCCAAACCGCTCTTTTTTAAAAAACTTTCTGTTCTTGACATAACCATTTAGTTAAACTTGGGGTCCATTCATACATATAAACTGCATAAAAAAGGATAAGTAAACAACTGTACTATAATTGGCATTTGTCTTTGGCTTTTCTAGAGTCTGCCTGTCATACAACAGCCTAATTCAGTTTGGCATGGCAAAAAGCCAAAATAATCTTGAAACCAGCTCTCCCCATTACAGCAGCCAATAAAACTAAAATAAAACAACTACTAGCTCATCCAAACAGCATCCAGAGGTACTCCCTTTTACCACAACCTGGCTAGTTGGGGTCCTCAGGACACCAGGCCCTGACTTCTAGCCTAAATTAAATATCAAGTTCATATTTACTCTTGCAAGACAAGTAAGCTTTCTGGGATTTGGAATCAGCTCCATGATATACACATTTTAAAAGTCAGGGATAGGAACAAGAATAGGTCTGTCTTAAGAGGAACTTGTAGGTGTTTTGCCTTTCAATAAACAAGCCCACTAATCCTTGATGAACTCAACAAGGTAAAGACTACCTGAAGAAGCGTTGACTGTTTCAAGTGACATTATAATCTGCTACTGCAAAGGCTAACGTAAACATCCAGCAAACTTACTGTCACGTATGTTATTGAAACTGTTGGTGATGCATAGTATGCTGTGTGGGTCCAAAGAATGACTGAAACTATAAAATAGAACACAAATGTTCCAATGGCCATCTTCTGCTTCAAAGTCACATCTCTTTTGGTCATGCAAAAGAAGCTCCTGTCCAGGGTCTACATCTCCAACTTCTCTTGTATATAGTTAAAGTGATATGTAAGGAAGCTAATTTATAAACTTCTTTACCCAAGTGTTCTTTTACCCAAGTTTATCTTTTCCATCCATCACTACCCCTTTTTATCCAGAAGGCTAATGTCAATGTCAGTATAAACTTCAAAGCCACTTTCATCATGGGGTCTTGAATGTTGAAACAGAGATCTTCACATTTGTGGTCTCCACTTCTATAAATGTCACTTGAGGTGGATAGCACTGTGTTAACATTTTAATAATTTGGGGTGTTTTATAAGAAGCCAGCAATATTGTGATCATAATAAAACCTTTAATAAAGCCTAGTATGCCTTCATTCTTTATCTGTGTTTATAATCTAAGAAACATGCTTTATTTAAAAACATTATTATGGGGGGGAGAGGGGAGGCTGGGAAGGGATGTGAAGGGTAAACCAAAGGAGGAGGCTGCAATGCTTGGTAAGAAATGTACGCATTATCCTGCCCATGTAATTGTAACCCCTCTGTACAGTACGTTCACAAATAAAATAAAATTAAATTAAAAAACATTATTATATTTAGAGCAGCAAAAAATGATTATTTATATATTTACTATCTTTAAATAGAGGCTACCATTCAATATGTCAGCTTATGAGTATGAATTAATACTAATAGAAACAATTAATGCAGTAGTGTTTACTTTGCCTAGGAAGGAATCAGTTTAAAAGTGGGCAGTTAAATTATCAATGAATATATGAATATATAAATTATCAATGCATATATACTATTTTTTGGTATTGAAGTTTAAACTCAAGGCCTTAGGGCTTTAATGTTCTTGCTCAGCTTTCTCACTCATGACTGGTGCTCTATCACTTGAATCACACCTCCAGTTTCAGCTTCTTGCTCTCAAATTTGTCTGACCAGTCTGGCTTCAAACTGAGATCTTCAGATCTCAGCCTCCTAAGCAGCTAGGATTATAGGCATGAGCCACCAGCTCCCAGCAGGTTTATAGATTTCATATAGCAGACAGTGAGAAACTAGTTTTCAAGTACACTGAACACAAAAACAGATAGAACTTTACATGATGGCAAGTAAAATTACACTGTTACTAAGTAAAGAGTGAAAATAGTGTTTTTGAGAGAATCTCATTCCACTGACAGAGACATGCCCGGAAATCCAAGTCTTTTGATAAGCAGCCTCAGATATTCCAATGTACGTAAGCATGGCCCACACTAGAAGGGTGTATTTAGGATGATCATAGTTAAACCAGAAATATGCTACTTTGTGCAGTTAGAAAACTTCTTCCTGGAACAAAGTCAAATTAGAAAAGTTTCTCATATGCACAGAGAAAACACACTCTAAAACAAACATGCTAGAGTCTGAGGATCTATATAATAAGGTGTGACCCCAATACAGCAGCTCACAGTCCTGGGAGTGACAGGAAGCATTTACCTATATGTATACAGGAGTGCTTGTGTGCATGTGTGGAGGTGTGTAAAAGAGGTACCAATAAGGACAAGGAGGAAGTGAAGAGGATCTCTGTGCATGACTCTAGTTCTTTTAACATTTATCTCCAGGGAAATGGAAGCCATTTATATATATTAAGGAGGTTTCTCTATATATATTAAGGAGGCTGCTCTGATAATTTAAATCTGCCAATTGAAAATGATGAACTACAAATGAGTTACTATACAGTTATAATAAATAAGTGAAACACTTTGAAGATCTCAGATGAAAGATTAAAGGCAATATTTAACATATCAAAGACTTACCATGACTAGATAAGAAATTATAAACAATCTTCAATTATTAATTCTGTGGTGCTAATCAAAATATATACCCTTAAGATCTTCTACTATAATATACTAAAGAAACTGATTTGATTAAAGGTGAGTCGCCTGATAAATTAAGTGTGAATATTTGTAAAACAAAAAAATAACAATGAAGGTATTTGATCAAAGAAATAAAGTATATTCAACTTCACAAAATATGATTATTTAGACACCTTTTGTTGACACATAAGTTGGCAAAGGAAATTTAACTTTTATTCTAATTTGACTGATATTTAAGAACCTTGAACAAAGGATCAAGCATACTTTCAGCATATCTGTCTTTAAAATACGCTTATCAATTCTAATATATACTGTAAAATGGGAAACAATTCAACTGGCATAAATACTGCATACTAAGAGAAGATACAGATATAGATATTACAAAGAAAAACTCCCCTTTTGTAGCTCAGTAGTCATTCTTATCTGCAGAAGACACAGTGTCCAACCCCTTGCAACTTCAGATGGTACAAACTCCATTTATTCAGTGATCCCCTAAGTATCTGAGAGGAAAGGTTCCAAGACTCCCTGCAAATTACAAATACAAGGATATAAAATCCCTTGTATAAAATGACACAGCATTTGCATATAGGCTACATACAGCCTCCCACATAAGTGTAAAACATCTCTAGATTACTAATAATTAGTACAATGTAAATGCTATGTTCATAGTTACTGTATTGTGCCACCAAAGTAGAAATGACAAGAAAAAATTCCATATATGTTTAATACTGACAATTTTTTCAGAATATTTTTGGTACACATTTAGTTGAATTTAAGGATTCAGAACCTGTGGATATGAAAGGCATGAGGTATATACTATGTGCTTTCTTACATATACATATATACAAAAAATCTAGTTTAGAAATTCAGCATAGTAAGATATTGGTTCAGTAAGAAAATATCAACAACAACCAAAAAATAAAGTTGTAACAGTATACTAAAATGAAATGATTTGAAACTTTTAATTTGTAGCTAGGTGCCAGAGACATACATGTATAGTCCTAGCTACTCAGGAGGCTGAGATCTGAGGATTGAGGTTCAAAGCCAGCTAGGGCTTGAGATTATTATCTCCCTTAAACACTAAAAAGCTGGAAGTGGAGATGTGGCTCTCAAGTAGTAGAGCACTAGACTTAAGCAATAAGCTAAGCAACATCTCCCTGACCTGCTGAGTTCAAGTCCCAAGACCAACACACATACAAAAAATTATTGGCATACAAAAAAACCATTGATTTTTGAGTATCCTGCTATTTTGCCAAAGTTCAGATCAGCTTGAGTAACAGAATGGTGAGACAAAGGACAAGGGGGGAACCAATGCAACAGTGACATACACAAGACAATATGTTGGAAATGATCTGTACAACTTGTGGGGGTACTGGAAGGAGGGGGAGTAGGAGAAAAATGAGGGAAGGGGTAACAAGAAATGTAATGACTACCTTATGTGACTGTAACCCCTCTATATGACACCTTGACAATAAAAAAAACTGGTTTTATCATTTTGCTTTAAAAAATTTATAAAAGCTTATGCGTTGCTTATTTCTGGAATTCTTTTAGTATTTTCAGCTGACTTTGGACAAATAAATGAAACCTGACAGTTAATAAATAAAAACTGGTAATAATCATGCATATTTAAATATTATATATATTTAAATGTTCAAGTAGGTAGCAGATATTTCCATGATGTCAAGTTGTGGGTAAACATAAGATTAGAAAACATACAACTTAGGGCTGGGAAGGTAGCTCAGTGGTAGAGCACTTGCCTTGCATGCATGAGGCCCTGGGTTCGATTCCTCAGTAACACATAAGCAAAAAAAAAAGCCGGAAGTGGCACTGTGGCTCAAGTGGTAGAGCACTAACCTTGAGCTGAAGGGCTGAGGGACAGTGCCCAGGTCCAGAGTTCAGGCCCCATGACTGGACCCCCCCCAAAAAAAAGAAAAAAAGAAAACATAAAACTTTCATATGACCTATATGACCATATGACCTCTGAACCATTGCAAAGCATACTTCCAACTACTTTTCAAAATTCAGAAAAACGTTATAGACTATAATCTGCACAATTCCTCTGATGATCATTTATTCAACCCAGATCTGTCAATATGCTTGGATTACCTTACGAATGCAATGTATTCATTACCTTACTCATGTAACTGTAACCCCTCTGTACAGTATCTTTACAATAAAAATATAAATACAACAACATTTTTTTTAAAAAAGAATCTATTTAAAAAGAATGCAATGTAGCCAGCACCTGTAATCCTAGCTATCCAAGAGGCTGAGATCTGAGGATCATGGTTCAAGGCCAATCGAGACAGGAAAGTCTGTAAGACTCTTTTCTGCAAATATCCACACAAAAAAAGCCATAGTGAAGCTGTGGCTCAAGTGGTAGAGCACTAACCTTTAGCAAAAAATAAGTTCAGAAACAGTGCTCAGGCCCTGACTTCAAACCCCAGGACTGGCAGGTGCACATGTGCGGGTGCACACACACACACACACACACACACATGCACACACACAAGAATGCAATGTATATAGCAGAGAAATATTCACAAAGATGCTTTAAGCACATTTTAATATAAACTAACCTCCCTCCTGTGATTTTTTAGGTCCTGGCAGCTGTAGCATATATGAAAAAATGCTGCTGTCATCATTATTTTTGAGACTGAGCCTCATGAAGGTCTTAATATTAAACTTCATTCTGACTGAATACCTAATGACTTTATTGCTCTTACAATTTATACATTAATTTGACCAAGTTTAATATACTTGGATTAAAAACTTTTATGTGTGTGTGGTTCTAAGGATGGAACCCGGGGCCTTACATGTGCTAGGCAAACACTGAATTAGCAACCTTCTTAGCCCCTAGAGTAAAATTTTTGTAGCTAATATTACAGCTGACACTGTAGATAATAAGCCAGTTTATTAACAGGAATCAAAATAGAGTAAATGAGATTTAGGAACTACCTCATTCCCCTTAAAAGGAAGAGATTTGGATGTGCATTTTTGGTTGCTACTTGCAGTAAACACACGATGTTATGAAGTGAGAAAAGGTTTTAAAAAACTTTCTACCATTTGAATGAAGATGGCATACTTCTTTCTTTTCAAAACTAAGTTGTTTTTGATCCAGAATTCTCTTTAGTTGCTCCAGTTTTCTAGTCTCCTTTTGATTCAGACATAAACTTACAAGTAGTCCCCTCATTTAAAAATGTTTCCTCACAACTTCCTGAGTATTTGACATGCTCATTGAACTGAGTTTGAGGTCTTTTCATAAAATTACTCTGGAAGGAAAAAAGAGTGAAACTCCACAGAAACAAAATATAGTCGGGTCCAAATTCTGATGTAGCTCCTCAGATACTTTTATCCTATGTTCCTCCTCCATAGTATTGGTGGGTCCTGGTCCTCTGAACAAGGAATTTTCTGTTTCCTAGTTATCTGTGCAAGCCCTGATTTTCTATTTTAGCTATACTGACTTTTTAAAAGCAAAGGAATTCTAACAGGATCTAAATCATGGCTTGGAGGATTCCCCCATCCCACAGAAACCTGCCTTTGGATATCTCCACAGTAGTATCTTGGCAGAGTGGCCTAGTCCTGGTCACTGTTACAATAGCCTTGGGGGCATCTGATCATGGAACTCACTGAATCAGTTTCCAAATTTAAGATTATGAAACTGTGGTCTTAGAGAAGATTGGAATTCTTTTAGTTCCAGGTTGCTAACTACAAGTCCCATTATAGAGCTACCCACATAAAAGGAGGGGTTTTTTAATATATATTATTTTATTGTATTGTAAAGGTGCTGTACAGAGGGGTTACAGTTATATGAGTAAGGTAATGAGTACATTTCTTGTTGAACATTGTTACTTACTCTGTTTTTCTCCCACTATCCCTTCCCTCCCCAATTAGTAGGTTTTCTTTAATGCAATATGGTCTGTAGTAATAAACCATTTTTTTAAATAAAGTAATCAAACGATGAATTTATTAGCTTACCAGGTGACATTAGGGAAATTGCTTCCTCTGTGTGTACAAAATGGGGTCAATAATCCTGACCTATCTACTAAGGTCTCTGGGGCCAATTCATGTAGGAATTGTCTAAGTGCTGTATAAATGTTGCTGGTGTTATGAGGGCTTGGTTTTATTGTCATTGGAAGGCCACCATCATAATAAAGAATTCAGAGGTTTAGTCAGAGGTGAATTAACAAAGCAAGGCCTATGCTAATACAAATGCCCTCTGACCTTAGAACACTGGGCTTGGAAAACTACACAGATTGGAATGTGAATGAAGTTTACAGAGCTTTTGCTCATGTATTTCCTATTCAGTTCCTTCACTTTGAAAATCCTTACTGTGGAAACGAAACAACCCATTTCCACTTCCACCTACATTTTTCAGCATTATATTCAATACGGCTCCCAGCATCTTTTGCATTTAAGCCTGACACTGGAGGCCCCCCAAGGCCCTTCCTGTGGCCTGCCGGTTGACATGAACAAATTTTATTCATTTTAAGGTTTAATTGTGCAATCCCCAAATTTACTCTTAGAGGGGTCTTGTTTCCACTGGAATATCCACAGGTCATTCCCTCTGACCACAAGTACTGTTTCATACCAGACACTGTCCTAGGTGCTGGAGATGGAAGTGAAAAAAACAGGCAAATACTACTGTTGCCACAAAGCTTGCATTCTGTAGGGAAAAGACAAATAGCAAGGAACTAAATAAGTAAATGCTAGGATGAAGAAGCGAACTGTGGTGAGAGCAGGGGAGTGCTAAGCTGGGGAGGAGCCGCAGTGTTAACTAGGCTACTCAGGGAAAAGCCTCCCAGGAAAGTATGATTTGAGTGCAATGGCCACTGAAGTGCTTTTCAGAAAGGCAAATGCAAAAGTCCTGAGTTAGGTTTCGTTTGTTTGTGTGAGAACAGTAAGTAGGCCCAGAATAGACAAGGAGAATAGTAGGAGATGAAGCCAGAAAAGCACAGGGTAGGTATCACATAGACTAGCGCTAGCACCTCCCAGCAATGCCTGGCTTTTTACTTTGAATGACATGGGAGGAGGGTTTCCTTTTGAAGAGTGATATTTAAAAGCTGTTTTGAGGATAGGGTGGAGGGAAACTGGTTTAGACAGGAAGACCCATGAAAGCCATGACCCAGAGCATGTGTCAGTTCTGGATTCAGTGCATGGCGACACAAGGGTGGAGATGCACAGCAGTCACTTTTCAAACCTCCCTCATCTAGCTATGATGGCTTTTTTTGAATAATTTTAGTCTGTAAGGAAATGTGTTTCCTTTCAAACCTTTCTTTCCCAGTCAGTAACATTTCCTCTCAAATGAATCACTTTAGAAAAGGTCAACACCTGATGAATTGGAATGTAATCAAATCAAAGAAAACTATTCTCCAAAGTCAAAATGACTTAAGAGAAACACATTGCAAGTCTAGTTATGCCCCTGACTCTCTTTAGTATGCTTTACATTTCTGTATAAATGAAAGTGTCTCTCTCTCTCTGCAGTTGGGAGTGTAGTGAGAAGCCCCTCCACAGGGGGTAGACACCTGACATAAAGCCAGCAGCCTCTACCTGAATTTGAACCCTGTGCAAATAGCAGCACACTTTTTTTTTTGTTTTGGTCAATTGTGGGGCTTGAACTCTAGGCCTAGATGCTGTCCCTCTGCTCTTCAGCTCAAAACTAGAGCTCTACCACTTGAGCCACAGCGTTACTTCCAGTTTTCTGGTGGTAACAGTCTCATGGCCTTTCCTGCCTTTGAACCGTGCTCCTCACATCTTAGCCTCCTGAGTAGCTAGGATTACAGGAGTAAGCCACCGGCACCTGGCTAGTACACATTTTTTTAAACTTCCTTACTGTGGTACTAAAACCCAGGGTCTTGCACATACTAGGCAAGCATAAAACACTTTGGAAACAAATGTTTTCACACTCCCTTACATTGACATTAACCACAGAAATCCTCTTTAACTTCTGTGTGTAAAACTTACTACTTTCTCTAGGCAGTTACTGGAGTTTGAACTTAAGGGCTCACACTTGCTAGGCTGGCACCATACCACTGAGCCATCCTCTCTCCTCAACCCCCACCTCCCAGCCCCTTAACTCCCTCCCCACCATACTAATGACATGGTAGCAAGTATTTTAATTGGGGCCATTTCAATTTTTATCTGACTTTCAGTTTAAGTCACGTTAATATCCACAAATAGGAAAATCAGTGGGTTGACAAAAAAAAATATAAAACTAAAGTATAAGAACACAGTTATGGGAAGAGTACAAAAATTCAGAATGAAAAAAAATATAGGCATGACAAGAGAATATAACCCAGTAATAGATATTAATTATTCCCAGAATAGTTCAAGTAAACATGACACTTAGAATGTTTATATATATATATATATATATATATATATATAAATGGGTGATTCATAGATTTATTTATTTTTCTGTCAATGAAATATAAATATCAAGTTCAAGGAAAATGTCCTAGATTTTGATTGGTAACTAACAGTGGCTACTAGCTATTCATCAGCATTTAGCAAATTTCTAGGGGGAAAAAAAACAGAGACAAGAAAGAGCAGCACCAAAGGACTACAGACTTGTTTGGGGAAGAGAAAGGAGGAAAGAATAAACTCCATGCCTATGTGGCTGTAATTCACACTTCTTTCACCAACACTCAGATATTCTGCTATCTTTTCTACTTTCTTTCCAACTCTCTTGATTTTCCACTTTCCAA
This sequence comes from Dipodomys ordii, assembly GCF_000151885.1. Classification (NCBI taxonomy): domain Eukaryota; kingdom Metazoa; phylum Chordata; class Mammalia; order Rodentia; family Heteromyidae; genus Dipodomys; species Dipodomys ordii. The sequence goes on along the minus strand of NW_012267288.1, from coordinate 11,971,244 downwards.
TGAGAGTCTTATTTTATTTTTAATCTACCTAACACCAGCTGTTGCCAAAGCCTTCCTAGTAGAAAGCTTAGTCCAAACAGTCTGATCATTAAAGCAAACATCAAGCACATGGAGCCAACACAGAGTTTAGGGAAAGACACTGGTCTGAATGCCTGGGTGGGAATTCAGCTTTGCCTGCTCCTAGCTAGATAGCTTGGCATGCCACTTGCGCTCTCTAAATCTTACGTATCTCATCTTTAAAATGTAACTAAGAAGACCTGCTTGCTTTTCCTGTAGAAGACAATTAACAGGATTAAACCAGACAGTTCGAACTGTATGCAAACCTAAGCATTTTTATGGTGACCTTCATGCTGTCATGTTATTGGTTAATGGAAAATCTGACAATGGAAAAATTATCTTACAAAAATAGTGTTTAAAAATAGGCTTGTTCCATCTCCAGCCTCAATAAATGAGTACTTTCAGGGATTTTCTTTTTTTTGGCGGGGTGGTCTGGTCGTGGGGCCTGAACGCTGGGCCTGGGTGCTGTCCCTCAGCTCTTCAGCTCAAGGATAGCACTCTACCACTTGAGCCACCGCGCCACTTCTGGCTTTTTTTTTCATTTTGCTTATGTGGTGCTGAGGAATCGAACCCAGGGCCTCATGCATGCAAGGCAAGCACTCTACCACTGAGCCACCTTCCCAGCCCCTTTCAGGGATTTTCTAAAGATACAAAATCATTTTATGGTAGTAGCTGGTTGCATTTGAGTAAACATAATGTGTTTTCTGCTCTTTCTCTTTCCCTTTCCTTTTCTCCTCCCATTTTCCTTCCTTCCCTCTTTCCTCCCTTCCCTCCTTCCTCCCTTCCCACCCTCTCTCCCTCCCTTCTTTCCTTCCTTCCATCCTTCCTTCCTTCCTTCCTTCCTTCCTTCTTCTCCTCTCCTTCTCTCCTTCCTTCCTTCCTTCTTTCTTTTCTTTCTCTTTCCCTCCCGCCCTCCCTTCTTTCCTTCCTTCCCTTTTCCTTCCTTCCTTCCTCTCCTTCTCTTTCCTTCCTCTCCTTCTCTCCTTCCTTCCTTCCTTCTTTCTTTTTCTTTCTTTCTTTCTCTTTCCCTCCCTCCTCCTTCCTTCCTTCCTTCCTCATTTTTGCAATGCTGTGGATCAAACTCAGAGCCTAATGTACACAAGACAAGTGCTCTATCAATCAAATCACTGAGCTACACCCTCCATGTTTCATTTCATAAGCTAAAAAAACTCAGAAAATTGAATATAAACTTACAGATAGTCTTTCATGAACTAAAGTTAATGAATCCAATTATGTTTTGAAAAATGTGTGCCAGTCCAGCTTTGCTCATCCTTTGGCCACTAAACTTTGTATACAGAAGAACTGATAAATAAAACTCAAAGGAAAATCTCAAGTTTAGTGCAGAGGGACAACCTTTTGAAATAAAAAAGGTGCATAAGCTTATGCTATACTTTGTGCACAGAAAGTATAATACTGGAATATTATTTAAAATATCAAGAGGGTAGAAAACAAGGGAAAATAAAGCCTGACTAGAAAATGTTTTAAGGTAATGTAAAAAATAAAATAGTCCACGAGACCAAGAGCAAATATCTAAACAGAGAATGAGAAAATACATATTTCATTGAAATGATATGTCAACACCCCTGCTGATTGATGAATCCAACAGAAAACATAAACATACTATTATTTAATTTTCTATAAAATGTGTTCACATTTTGTTACTGAGAATACTTTTCCCCATCAAAGCCTCTCAAGCTGATCTTTGAAACAAACTCCACCAGCCAGATCAGCACAATAAACAAAACCAAATCAATGAGCACAGAAAAGAAAACATTCTTCAGACAAGTCTTTACAGGTGGAACACATTCCCAATTTTGTCTTCAGTTTTAAACAACTCATTACAATATTACCTGAGAAGAGGAACAAAAATCAGTGGGTCCCAGGAAACAGAGCTTGTCAAACATCTCTTTTCCACTGCAGATAAACAAGAGCAAATAGTTCTAACTGCTTTCTACTCCTTCAGTGGCATAAGGAAAATCTTAGACAAAATACCCATCCCAGCACACTTCTGCAGATAAAAGCCCAGGCAGTTGTCCCCTGAAGTGGTGGGTCCATGTGCAGCACAATGTGAAAGTCCTGCTGATCTCATAGCCAACCCAGAGCTGCTTAGGCCTCCCAGGGTGATCAGCCTGGCTTTGTAGCAACACAATAGGGTTAAACATTTCCTCCCATCCATTTAGAAGCCAGAAAAAATGTTTAGCTGTTCAAACTCATTTAGAAAAATATAAAATAGGTCCTGTTCAGTAACATCATTTCAAGAAACTGCCATATTTTCACTTCTTTTGAGGGAGAAATGTAAGGATGCCACATAATTTCTTTTTTTTTAAGTAAAATAACTATTTATTCAGCCTCTTGTCATGCCAAAATGCTCTGTGCATATACCACTATAATTAGCAAACCTTTTGAAACAGGTAAAATTGTACATCAAATTGCATTTCCTATTACCTAATTATATAAAATATAAAATGAAACAATTTATCAATTCCTTTTAACATTCCTAATAATTCAGCAGAATATCTGAGGCACAAAATCTTAGTAAAATGACACAGAAAGAGAAGTAATGTAATTCTCACTTAAAGTTAACTTACCATGTTTTGTTACTATCATACAAAGACAACAAACTTTTAAAATGTATTTACTAAGATTCTGGCAACAGCTTTATGTAACAAGATATAGCATATCAAGCCTGCACTCAATTTGTGTATGGTCTCAGCTTCAATATGAAGCTGTTAAAAAAAGAAATGAAATCCCTGCTTTTTACATGCTAAATATCATGGCAAATATGCCATTAAACATAGTAATGAATGTAAGACAGCAAGAGTAAGGAGTTAACTAAAGCTAAACATTGCAGCCTAAACAAAATTTATACAAAAAATAAAGGTAACAATCACTGGTTACATAAAATTTTCTTGACTGGTTAAAACTTAACAGTATAAAACATGCATTTTAGAATCTTCAACTATCCATTTCAAAAAGTACCAGTGTCTATCTGAAACTATTCCTCTCCAAAGTCAAAGTGTAATCAAAATTCAAACAACATAACACATTCTAATGCTAAAAAACATTCAGTTATTATAGATGTGGAGGTAAATTCCGAGCTTTGGGGGTTTTCTCATGCTGCAAAGGGCTTCACATCTCTGACTCACTCAAAGCAGCACACAAAATCCAAGGATGTTACTAAGCTCAGTAAAGGACAAGACTGCTGGCACCCAGCTCTAAACTCCCCAGGAAGCATGGCTGCTGTGTCCACAAAAATAGGATGTGTGAGGATCAAAGGCACGCTATTCTGCTAGCTAGATAGCAAACCACCCTCCCGCCTTAAAAGTTCCTTCCCAGGTAAATAAAATTATACAGGGGAAAAAATTAAAATACACTTATCTACAAGTAAAGATTTTTGAAGCATTAATGTAACCCCTACTTCAAAAATTTTAACTAGCATCATCTGGTCATTTCTGACTGCATCTTAAAGATACATCCAAATTCAATTTCTGTTTATTCATAGATATATCTAGTCAAAAGTATTAGCTTTATTCCCAAATGTCTTAACCACTATCATGACTACAGTGTGTATAATATCTCTGAGAATTATCAAGCACAAAGGAGAAAGTAGATGCTCAAAAAGCAGGCAGCAATCATGGCCTTCCAAACAGCAGCACCTGAGTGGCTACTGTAGAGTCCAGGAATCATTTTAGAAACAAGAAAGTTCACGCATTTTAATAAATATGTCATAATTTTCACAGTTGAAATTTTCTTAGACATTGCACTTTCTTTAAGAGAATCCAGGTTTTTCTAAATGTTACGATGAATCAGGACTTGAACTAGCAGTCTTCTTTTTCTTCTTTTTACTGTGTTTCTTATGCTTCTTTTTCTTTTTTGTCTTTTCTGTTGCTCTTTCTCATTCTTCACTGCTTTTCTTCTTTTTTGCTTGTACCTCCTCAGCATAATCTGATTCTGACAAGGACCCAGATGATAAGGGTTTGTCTTCAGAATGCATCTTTCTTTTCTTGCCAAGTCCTTTAATGTCCTTACTGTCTGACTCAGTTTCTGACATAGAGCTTTCAGAAGATTTATGTGAACGGTTCTTCTTCTTCTTTCTCCTTTTTGCTTGTTTCTTATCCTCATCTTCAGAATCTGAAGAACTGCTGGAAGAATGAGAGCTTGATGAAGAAGAAGATGAATACCTACCAGCTTTCTTCTTTTCTTTTTTCTTTCTCTGTCTTTTTTTTAGATGAGCTCTCATTTCCACTTAATAGTTTCTCCCTGTGTTTTTCTAGCTTTTTCTTCCAGTTCTCATTCATTTTTTCTTCAAATTCAGCCAAAGCCTTGGAGCCTTTCTTTTACTTTTCGAGTTGTTCTTTTACTTCCTCCCAGGTAGGTCTTGGTCGATTTAGATAATCCTGGATTGTTGGCCCAGAAGACTGAATTGGCACCCTTGATGTGGCCATTGCTATTGGATTCATGTAGGCCACTCGGTTGTCCCGCTTCCCCATGACGCTGGGTCAGCCACACGGCAAGAGAACCCCGGCAGGATAAAAAAACAAAACACGAAACCCCACAACAAAACCCAGGCCACAAGCACAGCCGAAGCGGGCCCGCCGCGAGTTCGAGGCCCACCGTGAGTTCTACTCGCCACATAATTTCTTTAAAAAAAAAAAAAAGCTTACCCCAAGATAAGGACACAAATGGTTTTTTCTTTCTTGCTATTGTTTCTAACATATTTATAACGTGATTGTTTTGTTGCTTTCTATGTCCCTCCCCCACGGTATAACCCCTGTTTTCACTGTATTTGACTTTGGTGTAATTTGGGGAGGGGAAGGGAAAGAACAGATCGTTTAAATAGGGATACAGGTAGACCCATTGCAACAATGAGATGTACAAGACGTCATGTCTGGAGGCACCAGTCCTTAAGACATCTGTTTTTGCTAAAACTTCTAATGTTACTTTTCAAGCTTTAGAGTTCACCAGAAAAACTGGAAGAGAAACAGTTTTATAAATTATCTGCCATCCAGGATTCAAGCTTAGCATATCCATTTAATGTTACATGTCAATTACTGTTACATATTCCCTAAGAACAAAACTAAAAATAGGTCTCATATTTACTATAGTTAGTGGCTTCGTTAAAATTCTTTTCCTATTTCTTAAGATGTGCTTACAATAGTTCCATTTTAATACAAAATTCCACCAACATATCCTATAATCTCCTTGAAAGCATATTGTCAGAGAGATCAATACCACAACCACTGTACCTGGAAAACCTAACTATGTAGAGACATAAGTGAGTATTGGGACCTTCCTTATTATTCCTTGTTTGCTTTGAATTATGCTAATGAAAACCTGAGAACAGAAAGCAATATTCTGATTGATTCTCTTTTTACTCTTTTAAAAGATAAAATAAATAGAGGAAGAAAGGCTTTAGAGTTAATTTTCTCCTGATTGTGTATCTACCAGTCCGTGCATGTGTTGCGAATGGTACCAACCAATATAAAAGTAAAAATAATCAGCTTTCTAGTCCTGATAGAGCACACAGTGCTGATAACAGAAAACAGGCCAGGGAGTGTGATTTGTAGTTCTGACCCATTTGGAGGTTTTCCAATCAATCCTTTGAAGTGGATGAAAAAAAATTAAATAAACATTTCCTTTGGAAAGCATAATTGCCCATGTTTTTCTATGAGGTTATTAACATAACCTTTCCTTTTCCTAGTTAGCTATTCCCACAGGTATGTATATTTTTTAAGGCTCACACATCAGTTTGAAAAAAGGTTGTAGTCTTTAAAATACAAGGACTGCTTTACATGGTGCTTTAAGCTTGTGACTGCGCTTCTGAACAGTAAGAGCTGAATGGAGGAGGGCTGAGTCTGATTATGCAGCTTGACTGACCGAGCCTAATCAGAATTATTTCAGCACACTGCTTCACTACAGCCACGGACCCATTAAACGCTAAATGCTTCTGCAGGCCCATTTCTGGCTCTGGCTCCCACTGTGCTTGATCCTTTGCAACAGAGGTTACTCAGTAGGCTACTCAAAACATTTTTTCTGTAAATAAAGGTACTGGGTTTAGCAGGCTCCTCAAAATCCATCACCAAAGCTGTCATTTTATGACAAGAATGGGGATAGTGTACACCTAAAGGGATCATTTGGACTTCCAGACAGAAGGGGGCCCTTGAATGAATTCTTTATCTTGCAGTATATTTTTATTAAGAAAAGTTACAATAACTACTATTCCTCCCAAAAGAGCAGTTCCACATTTAAAACTGTAATTTGGGATATCTAATTTTAAACTCATCAGGTTATTAATTCTTAGCACCCTGTTTAACACATTCTCAAGCAAGTTGTCCTGTTTTGAGGACCAGGAAAGCACCCAGGGCATTAAGATGTATATCCTAAGCCAGGCACTGGTGGCTCATGCCTATAATCCTAGCTACTCATGAAGTTGAGATCTGAGGATCATGGTTCAAAGCCAGCCTGGGCAGAAAAGTCCCCACGAGACCCTATCTCCAATTCATCACTCGAAAACCAAAAGTGGAGCTGTGGCTCAAAAGTGGTAGAGTGCTAGCCTTGAACAAAAGAGCTCAGGCACAGTACCCAGTCCTGAGTTCAAGCCCCATAACTGACCAAAAAAATGTACATTCTAGTTTCTGTGTCCCATATTCTATTTCTCCAATGGTCCAGTTTCTGGTATGTGATGATTTTCTACATTGCATGACTTGGTACCCATTTTAACTTACACACATAATATTAGATATGCTTTTTTACAGATGGACTTTTTGATTCCTAAAATTATATATTTTCATATTTATTAAAATAAATGTAATTATGAAATGTAACCATTTTGTACAATAACCTTAGTAATAATAATCAAGTTACATTTCAAATAATAGAATAAGTACAATCAGGAAATGCCATTTTAATGTACTTTCTATCCAAATTTTGTAATTCTAAATATTGTAATGTCTATGTAGGATAGTCAGTTAGTGCCTGAATTTCCTCCTCTGGAAAATGACAACAATATAATGCCCTTTTTAGAAAGTTATTGCAAGAATTAAATCACTCCAAACAGTGCCTGGCAGTTAGTAGATGCTGTGCTAGTGTTTGCTTTCAATAAATCAATTGAATAAGACATCTGCTCTGAATAAAAAGATTGGTGAATTCGTCTTTCAGGCATTTTTTTCCCGGAGTGGAAGTCTCCTACCTTAATAATCTCCTACCTTCATAAGTTTTACTTTTGCCATTATTAACAAGATTGTTTATATTTGCCAAAATTACATTCCCTTTTCTTGTAGGTTTTATAATAGGTTTTCCTAGTACAGAAATGACCACTGCTTTTTAAAAAAATTTCTTAGCTGTTCGGCTGAGATTGTTTTTGCTAAGACAAAGTAGCTCATAAACTAGTTGAGGAAAGTTAACTAGCCAAGAGTTTCCTTTTTCACCCTCAAAAGATATTTTGTACTTGGAAGCTCACCAACATCAAAAGATGTCTCTCAAAGCTGCAGGTCCACATAGGAGACAAGTTAAGAACAATGGCATTTGGTAAAAGTGCCACCGGAGTCATCTGTTGGTGAAGGTCAGGACAGGGACCCAGGATCCCTACAGATCATTGCTGGCACAGCAGACTGGCATCCTATTGCTTTCCATAATGTAGTGATAGGCAAAAATGCCAAGGTTCTAGAAAGTCATTGTGAAGCTAAGTTAAAGAGACCTTTCCCCAAAAAAATGTTTGATTTTTTAAGGTAAATTAGTATATTTTTAAGTATTTAAGATAAAGCAGAGACCAGGTTTCTTTCTGAGTCTGTTCACCATCAAAACTGAAATTTTCTTATTTGTGAAGATTCAGACAGTTGTCTCACATTAAATCCCAGCTTTCCTTTCCTTTTCTTTCAGTCTCCTTCTCTTTGCAATTCCTGCATACCTTGTTTAGGGCACAGAGACTTTATTCTTTACTAGCCAGTGCTTTTTAAAAAGAACTCCGGTGTTACTACATTTAAGAATGACTTTGTAAAGAAAGAGTGCCTGAAAATAAAAGTTATAAAAACACAGCATTCATTACAGAGCACTGATGGACCAGAATTCTCTGAACAGTCTATCCTAGCACTGTATATTGCGTTCCCTTACAGGGTAGTTTACAACATGAAGTTTGAGAAAAAACATCTTTTATTCGCAAACACTAATGAAGCACTATTACCCACAACTAAGAGATTTCTATTGCCTGTGAACTCCTTGATCTGTTATTTCAAATCTCTTACATTCCTGCCACTACCTATAAATCTCACTTGATTTTCCATGCATATTAACCTGATATAGTGAAACAAGTTTATGGTCCTGAACTCAAATGTATCTTTCCAATTCTACCTCCATGCACTGTTTCAGATACCTTCCTTACTACTTTCCATGTGTTTAAATCTTTTCCTCCCATTAATCCCAAGGTCAAGTTCATTTATCCTTCAGATGATTTCACTGAAGCACCCAGCCATGAAAAACCGCCTCTGCCCTGAAACTTTATCACATAACACTGCGATTCTGTGTATGAACTTGCAGATAACTTGAGAAGATATTTATTAAAGTCAGATAGAACCACCTTCACCCATTGCAGTCTGATTAGTATGAACAGTTACTTCCTGGCTACATATACTTCTCCCAAGGCTGCCGCTTATTCTTCTAGGCCCCCTGCCTGTCCTGTATTAGTCTGTTGTTCATTTCCTCCTTTCTACCAATTCAACTGTCATAATTTTTCTTTGTTCTCATAATTGTTCCCTCATTCTCAGTTACTCTTTCTGTTTTCTCTTCTATTCTACCTCAATTTGTTCTGTATATTCATAGAGACAAACAGCAACAGGGTTCTGGGTTCTGTTCCCACAGTGAGTAAGAGTCCTGGGTCCATACTCTGACTTTGGTCTCTTCCTAGTTTGTGACCTTAGACCTTTCCCTCTTCAAAACTCTTCATCTCTATATAAATGGTCATAACCTACCTCACAGAGTCTTAAGGAAAAATAGTATAATACATGCAATGTATTATCCACTTATTAGTAAATACTTAGTGTTTACTTTCCATAATTACCTTATACCTTAATCTACCTATTTTATTAATCTTTATTTAGCTTATAAATCCTCTCTTTTTTTTATAAATCCTCTCTATTCTTTTTTTAATCAGTTGAAAAAGATAAAAAGCAAGTATGATAAAAGGCAAATGGTGTCATGAAATGATTGACTGAAAAGTGAAATGAAACTGGAAGCAATTTTGTTTATCTGTACCTCTTTCTTTCCTTCATCTAGGATTCTCCATGAGCTTTCCAACTTTATTGCATATCTTCTATGTCTCTTCTACTCTCCATACATTTTTCATGTCCAATTAAACACAATTCCTTTATTTCTTTTCTTTAGAACCATAACTTCCAAACACAACTAGTTGCACTTCTAAAACCTACTACTGTCAAAGCCATCTAATTCATAATAATGAAATATAGAAAGAAGAAAATGAAGAGATGTTTGCCCCTCCAAAAGAACAGAGGAAGTCCTCCTAGATGGAAGGGACAGAAGCAAAGGGTTGAATAAGAAAGAGCTTCTCAACACTGCTTTGCTGTCTGTGATCAGCCACAGGTCACAGTCCTGTGGAAGATGAGAAACTCCTGGGTCTGCAAGTGACCAGACACACCTAAAGGAGGCACTGGCTGTCAGACATCACCCTTCTCAGAGATGTCTTCAGATTATGTTTAAATAAGAAATAGTAACTGAATGGTAACATGGAACACTCCTGATACTTGTAATGTTTTATAAAATAAGAGAAAAATGGGAAAATGGGAAAATGGGGGAATTTTGACCATTTTTGTTCTTTTTAAATCTTAAGATATATAGTTATGCCATAAAAGGTAGAACTTATTAAAGACTTGTAGCACTGTTCCAAGAATATTTACATCTATTAACTGAGTCTCACAATTCACTATATTTCCAATAAGTATTGCCCTTTTACAAAGGAGGATATAGGGTGTTCAGACAAGTTAGAAGATGCCAAAAATCACACAATTGCATGGAGTTTGTCAGAATATATAAGTGGTGTGAGCACTGGTAGACATTTTGTCAAATTACTGATCATATCACAACAATGACACATATGGATTAAACCTTATGGCCACCATGCCACACAAATCATAATAAAAGTGTTATATAGAAATAAAGGTTTCTACCACAGCTGTGCCTCCACAAGACAATATACAAGCCTCTCTATCCCCCAGTCCCTTATAACATAAAGAAGATAGATGTTGAAAGAGTAGAAAGCTTTCTCCTTCCTCGCCTGGCTGGTTCAAATCTTGTGAAGCTGTCTCACTAGCTCCCCCCACCTTTTTCTTTTTTTTAAGTTTTCCCTGAAAAGACACGGAGTTGGTTCATTGCCAGTCAGAGAGAGCAAAGGGGGAGCAATTTTGAACATGCTCAGAAGATCTCAGCTTTGACTATTTTAATCTTTCTTCCATCAGTTAGATGCCAAAAGTGTCTAGCTACTTATCTCACATAAAAGTACCCACACATAGGGTACCATCTTTGGTGTCCTTTGAGCCAGTGCTAGGGTACTGAAGTGAAAAATTGGTATTTTGAGTGGCTTTCAAATATATTTGTTCCTCCATCTGAAGGACATAAACCTTATGGTTCCTATAAATTGATGGCAGAATGTCCTTCTCGGATTATATCCCTGGAAGAGACCACAACACACACTGGACACATGCCTTCATGGCTCACACCTCTCTATTAAACATATGCTCTTTGTTTTCCAACCTCTTGTTTTTCCTGTTTTCTACAAGCAGCAGAAGGCCCGATCATTGATGTGGAGTGATAACACAGACAAAAGCATATTTCCAATTACATATATTTAAATCAAGACGCTAATTCTGAAAATGCCTTTTCTCTCATCTGTATGATTTGAAGTGACCTTACACACAAGTGCAACCTCTTCGCACTGGTTCATTCAGAGTTATCTGAATTGTTAGTGATCTGTGCCCTCAGCTTCATTGGAATCATTTCCCTCTAGTTCAAGTTTTTACTAACCTTGTTTTCTATAGTTAATTACTCATATTTAAAAGGTTGTCTAATACCATCCAACTCATTTACATATCTGAGGCAGGCAAACCCATGACTGGACCTTAACGTTTTTCTACCAGCCAAGTTCCCCTCCTCAGCTGTCTAATCCAATTTGATGATTTTTTTTTTTTTTTTGTGGTAGAGCGTCTGTTGTTTGGTATGTGTGCAGTCACTGGTACCCAGAAGAATGGATGCAGTGTTTTAAAAACTCTGATAACAAAAACCAGAACACTTTCAGATGGATGCAAATGAATAAGGTGAACCCATTTAAAATTGGATTAATTTAGAATTAACAGGTTTAACTGTTTGTCTTTCAAACTACGTTGTATATTTTAATCCTGAATATTGATTACTGTAAGAATATTAAAAATATACTAAGAACTTCTCCTGGCTTGCTCTCTTCCCCTTCATTTTTTTGCAGGTTTTTTTTTTTATCTTTGGAGGGTTCACTAGAAACTAAAAGAAAAGTCTTAAAGGATTTTATATGAAGAAATCCAGCTAATTCTAGTTAGGCCCACTAACCTTAAGCTATTTCACAATCCTGATTTTAGCTTCAAGTTTTTCTAGGCACATTGTAAAATTCAAGTGAAAAGTTGGCTGTAGAATCATAATTATCATATTTCTTAACTTCAATTAAATAATAAATAAGTAACAACAGTCATAGATTCATCTTTAAGTTAATTAAGAAATAACTGTAAAATAATCAGATTAAACCTCATATTTTTATGAAGGTTCTTCCAACATGTTATTAGTAAAAAAAAAATTAAAAGCTGTCATATGAGAAAGTGGATTATCATCACTGATGCTGCTCTAACTGTTGTTTCCTTCTATGAAAAGTCATAGGACATATCTTTCTCCTAAAGTGGCTGAGCTTCTAATACATTAATCCTGACTCATTTGATTACATACTAGTTACCTAAATACATATTGCTACAATTATATGCAATAAATGACTATTTGTGCCATTGTAATTACTGCTGTTGGGTAGAATCCTATTTTATTTTAGAAGCCATAGAAATTATTCATCTTGGGGCTGGGAAGGTGGCTCAGTGGTAGAGTGCTTGCCTTACATGCCTGAGGCCCTGGGTTCGATTCCTCAGCACCACATAAGGAAAAAGAAAAAAAGCCTGAAGTGGCTCTGGGGCTCAAGTGGTAGAGCGCTAGCCTTGAGCTGAAGAGCTGAGGGACAGCACCCAGGCCAAGAGTTCAGGCCCCACAACCGGACCGCCCCCCCAAAAAAGAAAAGAAATTATTCATCTTAAATGGTCCTTTGCTTTTTTGAGATGCTATGTAGCCCAGTCTGCCTCACCCTCTTGCCTCAGCCTCCCAGATATTAAGATTATAGCTGTACACTACCATACCTGCACATTCCTCATTTTGTAGTTGAAAAATATCAGTGTAAACATGGGCAGTCAGAAGCTCGTATAGGCAATGAAGTCTTAAACTTACTTCTAAACAGAAGCGTATTCTAGAAGTTAAGGCACTGCAATTGCTGGCTTATAACCAAAATGGAAGGCTTGCTTCTGACTTTATCTAGAGAAAATGACTAGTTTCACCTATGGGACTTTTAATGAAACAAATTAGCAAGACTTGATAAATAAGAGATGATGGACATGGGCCCCTGATAGATTTAATAATTCATAAAGAAAATGGAAAGGTGATGAAACTGACCAGTTTATCATTTATATTTCACAGCTTAAGTATTCCTTATCTGAAATACTTGGGGCTTCTGGATTTTTTTTTCAAATTTTAGAATATTTGCATACATATAATGAGATATCTTGAGGATAGGCCCCAAGTCTAAATATGAAATTAATTTGTTTCATATGCACATATAACAAAGTTTGAAAGTAATTTTTATCCTATTTTTTTGAAGTCATAGGCATGACTTCAACCTGTCACATGAGGCCAGGTGTGTAATTTCCAATTGTGGTGTCATGATGGTGCTCAAAAGTTTTGGATTTTGAAGCATTTTGAATTTTGAATTTTTGGATTAGGATGTTCAACTGTGTATTTACATAAAAGAGAGCAATAATAAAAGCATGCAGTCTGGATTCCAGCTTAATCTGTGAGCTCTGTGATGTTGGTAACTTGTTTGATCTGAGTCTGTTTTCTCTCCATGAGTCAGTCAGTGACACTTTTTTTTTTGGCGGTTGTGGGGCTTAAACTCAGGGCCTAGGTGCTGTCCCTGAGCTCTTTTACTCAAGGCTAGCACTCTACTACTTTAAGCTACAGCACCACTTCCAATTTTCTGGTGATTAATTGGAGATAAGAGTCTCAGGGGCTTTCCTGCCTAGACTGGCTACAAAGCATGAGTCTCAGGGGCTTTCCTGCCTAGACTGGCTACAAAGCATGATCCTCAGATCTCAGCATCCTGAGTAGCTAGGATTACAGGCATGAGCCAGCTTCAGTGCCCAGTGTGCCCAGCTTCAGTGACACTTTTAACTAGGAAGTTTACAAAGATTAAACCCCATGGAAAGAATTTTATCTCAAATTTAGAAAAGCCTGCCTAAACATTATAGCTAGTCAAAAATGACACAAACATTGAGAAGGTGAATTATGTATTTAAATTTTTTAAGAGTAACTGATCTCTTGGGATTGTTCTAATTATTCCCCAGATCTTGAATGTGTATCCTCTGGATTCTTTCTTTCTACTAAATGTGTTCCTTCCAAACTTATATATTGGAGTCCCAATCTCCATTGTGATGGTGCTTGCAAGTGAGAACTTTGAGAAATAACAGTTCATGAGAATGGAGTCTTCATGATGGAATCAATGCTTTTCTATGAAGAGATTGAGCAGAGGGGGGGAAGGGGGATCAAGAGTTGCCCTCTTTGCATATGTGAGTATACAGCATAAAGACTGCAAACAAGAAGAGAGGAACTTCATTGGCTGTGAGCACCTTCACCTTGGACTTCACAGCCTCCAGAACTGTAAAATAGAGATATTGTTTCTTTTTTCATTTTAGATATTGTTTCTTAAGTCACCTTATGGTATTTTCTATAATACCCCAGGAGAAGCTAAGCTATACTGTGGAAGTTGTACCAGCTGTAGAATTAGAATAAGAGACGTATCTGGGGAAGCCCAGGATTTGAAGATAAAAGCAATCTGAGCCAAGCACTATGAGCTATAGGAGTCATTAATAGCTGTGAAACATAGATGATACAGTTTTCATTTAGAAGGTTTCTCTGACAGCAGTGTGGAGAACAGGATAGACTTGAGAAGTTGCCAGGGGACTAGCTCTGCTAGCTCAGGTAAGAAATTAAGCAGCCTTCAAAGTATGGCAATGGGGGTAGAGACAAGACAATGGCTGTCAGATTTACTTAAGAAGCTGTGTCAACACAATTTAGAAAGAGTGGAAAGAATTTAGAGCCATCAGACCCAATCCCTTTATTTCACGGATGAAGAAATTGAAAGCTAGACAGGTTAATTTACTTACTGAATAACCTAAACTGAACAAGACTAATAGTAAAATTACATGAATCTTCTGACCTCCTACACAGTGTGTTTTTTAATAACTTAAAATGCTTTAATGTCAAGGAGACATATTGTCCAGTCTCAGTTTTCTTCAGTATTAATCACACCCAAATGACCACATATTTTGTCATTGTATATGATCCATATTTCTACTAACTACACAATTAGCTGGTTAATTTCAATAGGTTGATTTTATAATAGCAATACAAAAACTTATTTTGAGACTAAAACATTCTTTCTTCCCCCCCCACACTCAGCTGCAAATCAAGCACAAAAGTACTAGGTTCATCATCTAGTGATGTTGTTTTCCTGAACAGTACACTACATGAAATTTTGGATTTGTGGCAGCTGAGCACTTGAAGTAACAGAAGTATCTGAGTCCATGTTGAAGTGTGCTGTATGTGTGCATATTTGTTGCATTTAAAAAATTGATTTGTGATAGGTAGCTAGCTATGAATAATGTGGATATGGGCTGGGAATGTGGCTTAGTGGTAGAGTGCCTGCCTAGCATGCATGAAGCCCTGGGTTCAATTCCTCAGTACCACATAAACAGAAAAACCAGAAGGGGTTCTGTGGCTCAAGTGTAAGAAGCTCAAGGACAATGTCCAGGCCCTGAGTTCAAGCCCAAGTACTCACACACACACACACACACACACACACACACACACACACACACACACGAATAATGGAAATAATGCAAAGAAAACCTAAAGTAGAAAACTAGACCTTAAAGAAAAAGTGTGAGATAGCAGAGAGACATTAAATGGTGACATGGGAGGAGATCATGAGGCCTTTGTGGGGAGAAAACCCACTGTACTGTAGTTAAAACTTTGTACCTCACAAGTGACCTCAGCCCTGCAGACTGAACTCAGGGATAGTAATTATTCACATGCAATCTCCATAAGTACTTAAACCCCAGAGGCTAATGCTTGCTGTCTATTTCACCTGAGAGACAGCCCACTTTTAGCCCAATGAGTTTATCTGTAACTGACACTTAAGCTATTTTTGCTGAAAAGCAAAATACTCCTTGCTAGGATTCATGAAGTAACTAAAAGCAGGAGAAAATCTTGTAATCTCTGCATACATTTCATATTTGTCTTTGCTGTAAGTCATTCTACAGATTCTCCCCTCCAGTGGACTTCTCCAGAACCAGGTATCTCCAGAACTGAGACAAGGAACAACCAAGTGACATCTCTAACTATGACTTCGTGTGTTTTTTTTCCAGTCCTGGGGATTGAACTCTGAGCCTGAGTGCTGTCCCTGAGCTCTTTTTGCTCAAGGAAAGCACTCTACTACTTGGGACACAGCACTGCTTCTGGCTTTTTCTGAATAGTTTTTTGGAGATAAAAGTCTTACAGACTTTCCTGCCCAAAGTGGCTTTGAACCATGATCTTCAGATCTCAGCCTCCTGAGTAGCTAGAATTACATGCATGAGCCACTGGAGGTGGTATAACTATGATTCTTTATGCATAACTTTTGCCCCCTGCCCCTAATTCTTCCTTTTGTAAATTTAATTGCTGAGTGCCAGTGGCTCAAGTCTGTAATCCTAGCTAATCTGAAGGCTGAAATCCATATACTATGATTTGAAGCCAGCTTGGGCAAATGGAGTCAAGATGCTCCATCTCCATAATAATCAACAAAGAGTGGAGCTGGAGGCATGACTCAAATGATAGAATGTCAGCAGAACCAACAAGCCTAGCAAACTTGAGGTTCTGAATTCAAACCCTAGAACTTCAAAAACAAAACAAAAAAATGAAAGTAAAACATCTGTATCCCCAGGACGACTGAAAATGAACAAGTGGCATGTCATCTTCTAGTAGCACTCTAGGTCCCATGCCAGTAATCCTAACTCCTCAGAAGGCTGGGTTCCAGAGTATCATGGTTTGAGGTCAGCCAAGGCAGAAAATTTTGCTAGACTCAATTCCCAAAATAACCAGAAAATATAGGGCTAGAAGAGTAGCTCAAGCGGGAGAGTGTCAGCCTAGCAAGTAGGAGACCTGAGTTCAAACTCAGTTACATAAAAACAAAAGCAAAATAATTTTAAAAAAGGATCTAGAATATACTTGATGAGGGATTCCTGAAGCTAAAAGCTTTTGTTATGATGATAGAGCCTAGCAGGAAATGTTGAGCTTCCAAAAAACATAAGGGACGCTTCTGGGCAAAATATACAATGAGCTCTCCTTGGTCCTGAGATCTCTTAATTTGGTTGGGCTGTCTCAGTTCTCTGTGCTTGTGAATTGAAACCCTCCACCTTAGCCTCGCCATGCCTTATTTGCTGCTCTGCCTAAACCACAACCATCATACCTTATCTCAATTAATGCCCTCAGCATCTTCTAACGGGGTATTCTTACACAAACATTTCTGTCATCAGTGTGAGCTCACTGAGGCTGGGAACAGCACCCTATATTCAGCTTTGCATTTCATGAATAGAAGTTTCTCCATTCCAGACAAACTTACGGAGTAGGCCCTCAATAAGCGAGGAAACACTCTGTGACTGGGGTGCTGTGTGAATTTCTGTATCTCCAAGCCTGAGAAAAAATTGGAGAAAAAGATTTGAGGCATAATTTTCTTTTGTAGGCAGGGTGTGTGTGTGTGTGTGTAGAAAAATTCCAAGGAGAATGACCATGAGGGACAAAAGCCTTGTATATTCAGACAGTAACAAGCTCTGTTAGGCTTGAGATTGGATTCTAAGAAAGGAGGGAAAATGAGCTTATCTGGTAACTAAGGAGAATGATTGTTGAGTCTGTAACCAAGAACTTCAGAAATAATCCATTTAAGGGGCTAATAAGATTTTTTCTTGAATTGATGAGCAGTTTTCTGTAGGTTAATAGAACCAAAGGCAAAAAAAAAAAAACATCTAAAAAGTATGAGGTAATGAATGAGGGAGAAAAATCTCCTTAGGATTGATTTGGTAGAGTTTGTAGAAATTTAGAACTGAGAGGGAAAATCTTCAGGTCAGGAAGGGACTGTCGAATGGAAGGGATGTGCTGGCAAAACAGGATTTGGGAAAGTTTGTTATATGATAGACTGTCTCTCCTCTTTCTCTCTTCTTTCTGACCTCCTTCCTTCTCTCCTTCCTACTTGTCTTATATCTTTCCTCCCACTTTCCTTCCACAGTTCAGCATCTTTAACATAAGAATCACCTCTCCTACATGGTTTGCCATAGTTTAGTTTGTAACATCTTATTTTCATGATGCTACATAAAATAGAATAGTTGCTTACTTGTTGACTGGAACCTCTAGTAGGATATATGTTGCATTCAGAAGCTGATGATCTGTTCTTCATTCTCCAGATTTGCCTGGTATACCTAATAGTCCCTAGCACAGAGTAGATGCTTTCTGAAAACACTTCATCATGCATGAAATTTGGAGAGTGATATCACCTACCTTCCAGAGCCACAATGGGAAATGAGGTCCTTATACAATGGGGTCATCAAATAAATGGACTAGCTTTATTACTTGGCTGTATGGTGAAGAACAAGTGATTTCAGCATCACTTTTCAGACCAACCCTGTTGGCTGAAAAGCAACTGCACTATTGGCTTGTTTCCAGGCTTTCCCTACTGAGAATAGAATTCTGGATTGACTCTAGGATTGGAGTATTGAAGAGCTCATTTTCACTTTATTTTATTTCTTGATAACTTAGCAAGAGTGAACCCACAAGCTGGGTGACGGTGGTTCATGCCTGTAATCTTAGCTACTCAGGAGGCTGAAATCTGAGGATTGCAGTTCAAAGCCAGCCCAGGCAGGAAAGTCCGTGAGATTCTTATCTTCAATTAACCACCAGAAAACCAGAAGTGGTGCTGTGGCTGTAGTAGTAGAGTGCTAGCTTTGAGCTGAAGAGCTCAGGGGCAATGCCCAGGCCCAGAGTTCAAGCCCCACAGCTGACAAAAAAAAAAGTGAACCCATAGAAGGACATACTAGAATTACTGCAAATGGTAATGTAATCAACAAAGGATTCAATGGATGAAATAGTAATTATAACTCAAGATTTTAAAGCAAGTCATGCTGATTCTTTTTGTTGTTGTTTTTTTTTAATAAGCTAGTGAAGGATATTTCTGGAACAAAATTATAAATATAAGTTTAACAAAAGATAATATTTGCATTTTTGCATTTCCAGTGCAAACAGATCAGAGCAATTATGTGGATTGCACAGACCCATTAGTCATTCACACAGAACGTACCAGCAGACCCTCACAGTGAGCAAGACAGCTGTGCCCTCATCCTGAGAGTGCCCCAGGGCCTCAGGGACCCCTCTCAAAGCAGAATTGAAACAACCACTCACTCTCCAACGATGGAGTCCTTAGTGCTCAAGTGGTACTAAAAACAAAGCCACCATCATATGGAATATTATTATGGTTATTTAGAAAATTCTCTGTTCATTAAGAATTGATCTGAGACTATTTGTTCCTGTATACATCATCAAAAGTATACAAATGTAGCTTACCAAAAAGTCAAAGTTATGAATTTTGCTTAGTTGAAATGCAAGATGTTACATCTTATTGTCAAATCCCTAGGGTCCAGCAGTCCATTAAAATAATAAGAGCTGTAATGTTTTCCCTGGAATATCAAGAGTATTTTAATTACTTAATCTCTAGTGAAAGGCATACATATAAATTTTATGCATAATTCAATGAAAGAGCTACTGAACAGTATTCTGTGTGAAAGTCACAGAGAATTTTCCTTCAAAGGTGACACGTGGTTCACCAACATCTGAAGAATTACAAATGAAAGTAAATAGGGAATATCAAGTCTGCCTGGGATATACATTTTATATTTACAGTACTATGGAGGGAATCAATATTTCAGGGGCAATTGATAAGCTGGGATGGTAGCACACACCTTCCAGACCTTCAGTTCAAATCCCAGCATCACCAAAGGAAAAAAATGCATTTTCTAAATGTGCAAATGTGATGCAAAGATAAAGGAAAGATTTGTAAATAAGCAAAGAGTGATAAAAATGCTTCTGTCATTCAGAAAATGATCTGTGAAGAGAAAAAATATATATAACCCTCTTCTCAAAGGCTGCAAAAGCAAAATATCGAATGGGGTCTAATGCAGACCCCACTGATCAGCTGAAATGATAGCCATGGCTGTCATTAGGTAAAGCCAACATTTTAGCCATGTGGAAACTCTTCTCTCTTCACTGGGACTTAGAAATCTTGATTTTTTAAAAGCACATTTTGGAGGTGGAGGGAGGGGTCTTATTCCACTTCTCTTCTCTGCTTTCAGTAAGGGTACCTCTTGTGCTAATTAATTCCCCACTTAAGCATACTGACCAATTTTTCCTGATAGCTCTCCCCCTCCTTCTACTAAGGTGGCCTGTTTGAGGGGTAGGGTGGGGAAAGAAGCCAAATCACTGCTGTAGTCTACGGAAGTCTCCTGACCACTTTGAAGTATGTGGTGGGAACCCAGTCATGAACTCCCTCCACATGAACTCCCTTGTCCTAATACCCTACAAAATCTCAGAAAGAATTTTATGAGTAAAATTTTAACGCATTAATGCTGAAAAATCACACACATTTCCCAAAATGGTTTTTGCCTCACCTTTCTAAGGTCTTAAGAGCTTCCTGTCATTTTTTTCCCAGCATTCCTTTGTACGTTTTTCTTTAAGAAAAAGGAAGTGGGAAGACATTGCTGACTTGTGGTATGGAGTTAAAGAAGGATCCCTGGAAGATGGGAAGCTATTCCTAAGGAAAAGTGAGAACAAAAGCACCAAAATGGGAGTACATGGCGCTGTGTGAAGAAGAGAGCATTCCATTTGCTAGAGTATCAGGTATAGAAGGGAATCAAGAGAAACTTGTAAAAGTATGCAGGCATCAGATAGTCAAGGTTTGTGGATAACAAGTTAAAGAGTCTGAACTGAAGGTAACATTTAGCCAAAGATTTTATTTTTCACTTTAAAAATCAAGGTATAATTCAATACAGGAAAATACATAGATCTTCAATGTTCATTTTGATGAACTGAGACAAATGTCTGCACCCATATAACTGCAATGACATTCTATCATGTGCCCATTATCCTAGATAATTCCCTCTTGTTTCATCTAAATCTTTTCTTCCATACTCCAGTGGTAACCAACTGGAGTTGCTCACAATAATTTTCAATAGGAGCTGTTCCACAGGGGTAATCAAGAAGCTGGGATGGTAGCACACACCTTCTACCTCGGCTACATGGAGGCCTTATGTTAGGAGGACTGTGGTCTAAAATAGGTTCAAGTCAAAAAAGAAAAATAAAACAAAACAAAAACCCAAGAGATCTCATCTGAGAAATAAAGCATAAAAGGACTGAGGGATAGCTCAAGCAGCAAGATTAAGAACTTAAGTTCAAATCCCAGCATCACCAAAGAAAAAAATGTGCATTTTCTAAATGTGCAAATATGACACAAAAAGTCATTCATAATAATTTTATTCCCATAAATTAGTTTTCTCTGTTCTTAGACCTTACACAAATGCAAATCATAAAAGTTGTACTTTTTATGCCGGCCTTCCCTAGATATGTTTTTGAGTTTTGTCCAATGTTCAAAAATGTTTTAAATATGAAAATAATAGATTGTGTTATACTTTCAAGGTCTCTCATGTATGTACATCTCTGGACTGTTAAAGTGATTTCAGCATCACTTTTTAGGAAAATGAAATCTTTAGGAATATTCAAGGGAACCTGGGCACTGGTGGCTCAAAACTTTAATCCTAGCTACTTAAGAGGCTGAGATCTGAAGATCTTTCAAGGTTCAAAGCCAGCACAGGCAGGAAAGAATGTGATGCCCTTATCTCCAATTAACCACCAGAAAACTGGAAGTGGAGCTGTGACTCCAAGTGGTAGAACACTAGCCTTGACAGTGCCAGTCCCTGAGTTCAAGCCCCATGGCTGACAAAAAAAGGAAGGAAGGAAGGAAGGAAGGAAGGAAGGAAGGAAGGAAGGAAGGAAGGAAGGAAGAAAGGAAGGAAGGAAGGAAGGAAGAAAGGAAAGGAAGGAAGGAAGGAAGGAAGGAAGGATAGATGTTTTCAAGGAATTGGATACTGATAGTATCCAACTGTAGAGTGCTATAGACTTGTCGACTACCTAAAGAAGACTTGAGAAAGGAAAAAAAAAAAGAACAAAGGTCACTGTAAACATTTCCTTCCCACTTAAAATTTCAGTAGGGGTCCATGCTTACTCAGTTAATTCCTGCAATGTGATTAACAACCAGCTGATTGGAGCTGAGAAAGGCTTGGGTAAATACAAATGCAAAAGAGAAAGAGGAGTAGGAGCTTGGGAGACTGAAATGATAAAAGAAAAAACAGAAGAAAAGAAAAAATATTTCTAAAATTAAAGTATTTCTGAGCCTAAAATTAACATGAAATGCAAATGATTCAGCCAAAACAATCTTGAAAAAGAAGAACAAAGTTGAAGTACTCATAATTTCTAATTTCAAAAACAACTCAAAGGTATCCAAGACAGTATGAAAACTGTCTTAAAGGTAGCCACACACTAATGAAACAAAATTAAGAATTTAATCCATTACATTTTTTACTGTTATTTCAATACTGAAGATTGAACAGAAGTCTTACATAGTCTAGGCAGGCATTCTTGCATCATTTGATAGTTTCATAAAAACCATGAGTGAAAGTTAAATTCATGTGTCAACTTGAATGGGTCATAAGATGCCTAAATACTTGTTTGAACATTATTTGGGTGATTCTGAATAAAATTAACCACATTTAAATCAGTAAACTGAGGAAAGGTTGCCTTCTCTAATGTAGACCCCACTGATCAGTTGAAAATCTGAAAGGAACAAAAAAATGCTGACCTTCCCCCCACCAACTAAAAGAGAATTCATCATTACAGACTTTGAATTCAGATGTCAACTTTTTCCCTTTTTTTTTTCTTGTTTTAGGACTTGAAACATGGGCTCTTTCTCAGTCTCAAGATTATTGACCTTCAGACTAAAACTGTACCACCAGCTCTCCTGACTCAGACTGAAAGTAAATCATCAGTTCTCCTAAGTCGCTAGCTTTCTGATCTATCCTTCAGGTCTTGGGAATAGCAAGCTTTCATAATTGTGTAAGCCAATTCCTTACAATAAATTTCTTAATACATTATATCTTCTATTAGTCAGGTTTTTCTGGAGAACCATACAAATATATCATATAAATAAGCAAATATATTTCCAGGTATGATCCAATTGAGTTGAAAATGTGTGTTAACATTAAAACTTGCACAAAAAATGTTTACAGATGCATTACTCATAATTATGAAAAGCTCATAAATGTCTCAATCCATTAGGGATACCAAAACATAAGTACCATAAATGGTGGTTTCTAAATACATTTGCAGAGGCTGGGAGTTACAGATCAAAATTCTGTTGGTATTGGCAGATATGGTGTCTTATGAGGACAAGCTTTCTCATCCACAGACAGCTGGCTTTTCACTGTAACCTCATCTAACAGAAGAATAAGAGATATCGTAAGGATTCCTGTAATAAGAGCACTGTCTTATGACCTAATCACCTTACCTCATATCATATCATCACTGTGAGATTTAGGGTTTAAGAATCTGGGGAAGTAGAAACATTCACAGAATGACAATAGGTAAATGAGTAAACAAGTTGTGACATGACCAGAATGGCATATTACACAATGATTTTTATGAAGGAGCAATTATGCTATACAAAGATATAATTTATTTTAAATACATGTTGCTAAGTCAAAGAAGCCAAACTGAAGAAGCTAAATTAATTCCAATTATGCAACATCTTGAAAATATTAAAACTGTAGAGACAATAAAAAGGTCAGTGTATGTCAAGAATTTGGGAGTGACCCCTACCCCCAATCAATAACCAATCAATAAACAGGCAAATGATCAAAATAAACACTTCTCAGAAGAAAAATTTCAAATGGCCAATAGCTACATGAAGAAATGCTCAACATTCCTGGCCATAAAAGGGATGTAGTATGGGAAGAGACAGACAGGTCCCCTTTACAGTGGAGAAATCTGGTAAATACTATTTTAGCCAGGTAATCAAGGTCAGTGTCAACAGTGATAAATCATATCGACAGTGTGTACCATTGATATGTGAGGAAAATGTAATTATGACTCTATGATCTACCTCCCAAACCATACTAATCATAAGAAAAATATCTGGCACATCAAAATAGAGTAATATTGTATATGACTGGTACATCTCTAAGCCATCAAAGTCATCAAAAGCAAAGAAACTGAGAAATTGTCATAGCCCAGGAGCCTCAGGAGATAAGACAACTAAAATATAATGTGCTGAAAGAACCTCAGAACAAAAATAACTATATCATGCAAAAATACAAGAAAATAAATAAGCATGAAGTTTAGTTCTTAACTGTACAAATATTAGCTTGTTATGTGTAAAACAAGAAAAGAAAAGAAATGTACCTGACAAGTATAAGATGTTAATAGTAAAGGAAACTGTGACGTTTGTAGAAACTATGTAGTTGCTTTACACTTTTTTCTATAAATCTGAAAGTGTCCTAAAAATAAAATTCATGTTTAAAATTTCAGAAAATATCACCATGGAGGATACACAAATAGCAACAAACACATGAAAAGATGATCAACATCAGTAATCACTAAAGAAATGCAAAACACTATGAGATATCAATTCACATCTGCAAACTGTTTATCGTAAACAATACAACAGCAGTGTCAGTGAGGATGTGGAGAAATGAGAGCACTGACATTTTGCTGGAGGGATTGTAAAATAGTGAGGACAACTTGAGAAAGAGTTCGGCAAGTTCTCAAAATATTAAACATAGGATTATCATATGACCCAGCAATACTACTCCTACAAATAGACCCAAGGGAACTGAAAACATATCTACATAAAGACCTGTCCACACACATTCACAGCAGCATTCTTCATCTTGGTTAAAATCCTTCCCACTGATGACTGAGTAAACAGCATGTGGTAAGTCCATGTAATGGCATAGTATTTGACCACATCACTGACATATTCCAGCATGGCTGAACTTCAAAAACGTAAGTTAAAGGAGCCAATCCAAAAAGGCCATTTTAAAGCAATGAAGAGCCTTTCATTCATATAAAATACCCAAGCTGTACAAACCCATGGAACCCTAAAGTACATTACTGTTTGTCAGGACTGGAACAGAATGATATAGGAAGTGACTACTAATAGGTACATGGTTTCTTTGGTAGATGACTTTTTTAAAAGTATGAAATTAGATAAAGGCTATGTCTGCACAAGGGAGTTGTGTACTTTCAAAAGTGAAATATGTCTTATGTAAAAGCAGCAATGATGTACCTAGATACTCACAGTGCTGGGGAGTATAGTTATGAAAAGACTCATATGTGCAAACCTGGTAGCTGCCTGATAAATTAGCAGTTGAAATATATTATTTAATCCTAGTCAAGCCAAGCCAAGCCAGAGGGGAAGTCGATATCCACATTTTAAAGATTCAGGAAGCTAAGGGAATTGAATTAAAACAGGCTCTGCCAAAGTCCACTCTAAACCATTACATTCAATTATCTCAACCTCGCATATCTACAGCTTCTCATCAAAGTACCCTACTTACACCACAGGACAATATTTATCTTTTTTTAACTTAATCAAATTTAAATGCTAAATAATAATTACAGATATTTATGGGATATAATGTGATATTTTCAAACCTGTATACACGGTGAAATGTTCAATGGGCTACTGAACACGTGAGGTACCTAACATACTCATCGTTTCTCTGTGATGAGGGCACCTAAACTCTAAGATAATATAAAGAAATGTTTCTAGTACATGAATTATTAATTTATTTTTCCTCTTTGTATTCAGGCAGATACTTATTCAGGGTGAAAAATCACACAGCTAAGTCACACAGACAGTACAGCCTGCTTGATTACAGATACAAAGTACTGTCTCTGTGAATATCAAATACAAAGGCTGTCAATAATAGAGCACTACAAAATTTATAATTGCCTTACCTGAAAATTCCTTATTTTCCCAATTCAACACTGATTCATTTTCTGTTGTAAAACATGTTTTCGTAGGGAAAAATGGAGAGACAAGGGAAGGGGTGACATTGTTAAAAAAAAAATGTACTCTTTACTTGACTTATGTAACTGCAACCCCTCTGTACATTAACTTTATAATAAACAATGAAAAATTCTCTCTTTGTTATTTGTGGAAATACTTTTTTTGGGGGGGGGATCCGGTCGTGGGGCCTGTACTCTGGGCCTGGGTGCTATCCCTCAGCTCTTCAGCTCAAGGCTAGCGCTCTACTACTTGAGCCACAGCGCCACTTCCGGCTTTTTTCTTTTTTCTTATGTGGTGCTGAGGAATTGAACCCAGGGCCTCAGGCATGCAAGGCAAGCGCTCTACTACTGAGCCACCTTCCCAGCCTTGTGGAAATACTTTTTGTATCTCATATTATGCCTTTCATGGTTAGGTCTCTGTTTAGGCATTGCTGTAGTCTGAATGTATTCCCTTAACTTCATTAGTTGAAATTTAATTGCAATGTGACAGTATTTAATGGCAGTTAAATCATGCAGGTGGAAAGCCTTTATGAGGAGAATCAGGCCCCTATAAAAGGTTTGAAACTATTTGCAATAACTAGTATATGTCTGAGTAAAGCAGAAAAGGTCAGATAAGTTGATGTTAAGGAAATGAACCCTAAGATATGTATTCAGATGTTTTTTTTTCTTTCATGCGATTGTTTCTAACACATTTATAAGATTATTTCTTTGTTGCTTTGTTATGTCCCTCCCCCACAATATAACCCCTGCTTTCACTGTATTTGATGCTGTTATAATTTGTGGAGGGGAAGGGAAAAGAACAAATCGTTTAAGTAGGGATACAGGTGGATCCATTACAACAATGAGACGTACAAGTTGTTATGTCGAAAACGAACTTTACAACTTTGGTGATGGGGGGAGTAGGGTTGGGCAGGGGCGGGTGGGGGGAGGATGGGATGGGAAGGGGAAACAAAGGAGGAGGCTACAATGCTTGATAAGAAATGTGCCCATGTAATTGTAACCCCTCTGTACAGTATTTTCACAATAAAAAAATAAAAATTAAAAAAAGGTTTGAAACTGTGAGAACACAGACCTAAGGTCAGATTGGTTAGCATTTGTGGACAAATGTAGGCAAACAAGAGTAAAGAAATCCCAGAAACAATGATGGCCCATGAATAAATTAAGGTTTAAGAGACTGAAAAGCTTGCTAATAACTGATTTGTAAAATGAAGACTTGTCATAGCTGAGAAAAGCCAGAAGCAACTGAAATGTTTGGCTGACACAAAGCTATAAGGTATAAACTAAGGGAAAGGTAAGATTCTGAAGTGAGAAGCATGGCATCATGCCTCCGAATATCAGTACTCCAATGTGGCTGCCAAACAGAAGAAAACAGTAACCATCAAAGCAAAGAATAAGTATGGCCTCTTATGCAGCGGAAGGCCATGTATTTTACCTGAGGATGTCATTTAATCTTCTCGGCAGCCCTACAAAATAGGCATGAGAAAACTGAAACTGTCTGATCTATTTGAATGCACTGTACCATATTCCCTAATGACCTGCATATTTAGTGTCTTAGATGGAAGACTAGGGTATATTTAAGTAAATCTGGGATAAAGGATAAAGATGTTACCATCCTAGGTTAAAATGCATTATCCAAGCTGGATGCTGATGGTTCACATCTGCAATCCTAACTACTCAGGAGACAGATCTAAGGGTCCCAGTTTGAAGCCAGCCCCATCAGACAAACCCAAGAGACTCTTATTTCCATTTAACCACCAGCTGGAAGTGGAGCTGTGACTCAAGTGGGGGAGGACTTACCCTTGAGCAAAAAAGCTCAAGGACACTGGCCAGGCTCAAGCCTGAGTGCGTTGCGTGCACACACACATATGGACAAATCATTATATTGATATTATCTTCATATTAAATGTATCTGAGAATAGGTGAGAAATAACTTGCTCCTCTCTTTAAAGAGAGATATGCGCCTATTCTGAGTGATAAAATAATATTTACCAGGCATTTAGTTGGTTTGATTTGAATGGAAATCTAGTAGTGTCTTTCTCAACTAATTATGGGCATGGGCGTCACTGACTGCAACTTTGGAACTGTCCATGAACAAAGGTGCCTGCTTGACCCCAGTCAAACATTCTGACTCCTGTACTCAAAAACGTGTCATGATATACATTCTGCTAAAACTCTCATGTTGTTATGAAGTCTTAATTTACTAGTTTCTCAGTAATAAAATTATCCAGCTATACCACCATGGAACTCTACAGGAGTTTTGAACACATATTTCATAAACAGAGTTACGCTGGATTTGGCAGATTTGCTAGAATTGCTCATTTTTAACATTTTTTTAAAGTCTTATCTTTGTTTTACTTCCTTCATTTATCCTAAAGGAAATTCTTACTCTTCTTTACTTAGTAGAAGATCATGACAAAGATCGATTATGTGTTTATAAAAAGAGCCCATTCATATGTTCATATACTCATGTGATCAACATGATTGGAAAAAAAGGAAATATAGTCAAAACAAATAGTCTCATTGCTGCATAAACCACATAAACCACACAAACTCTATTTATGAATGTAAGGAATCCTATGAAAAAGACCCACACACTAATACAGAGTCTAGCTCATTTTCTCCACACCAAGAGACTAGTTGAGGTCATTACGGTTTGGGATCACCATGATGCACAGTTAAATGTCCCTTGTTGGAAATGCCTGAGACAAGAAATTTTAGGCTTCCTTTAGGTTTTAGAAAACTGTATATACTTAATGAGATACTCTGGGGATAAAATCCAATTCAAAGCATACAATTCCTTTGTGTTTTATATACACATAATCTGCAGGTGCTTTTACATGATATATTTAATAATCTTGTGCAAGAAAATAAAGGTTCATGCTGTGGAACATTCTATGTGTGGCTTTATGTCAGGGCTCAAAAAGTTTCAGAGTTTAAAGCATTTCCAATTTTAGATATTTAAAATTTTATCATGATTATTATCTTTAGTTTCAATTCAACATGTCAATTTATGGTTACAATGCATCTTGATCAGATTTCAGATATTTGAGGTAGGGATGTCCAACCTGTAGAAAGCTTGACCAAAGCACACTCATTATTTGAAGCTGACTCTTGGAGAGAGAGGAGGCTAACCAACAGTTATTTTTATCTTGATCCTTGTAAGGTATTTGATGTTCTGCCTGGATCCACTGATGTATATTTAGCACCAGCGCTTCCTGCAACAGCCTAGCCTGTGTGTAGTCACACTCTCCCACCCCCTTGCTACTGTTGAATACATAATTTGGGTTCTTGAAAGATTAATTTCTACTTGTGGAAGAGTGGATAAACCATTTTCAAGCGTGATTTGATTGCCTATATGAAGTTTATTAGACCTTGTCAAAAGCCATCTGACCTCCTAAGAATGAACACACACACACACACACACACACACAATTTCTGAAATAAAAAGTATTTTCCATTGAACAACACAGTAGATTTTGAGAGAATCAAGGGATAGTATGTATTTTAAATGTCCCTCTGCAGATCACACTTGTGTCTATGTTTGGTCTGTGGCAACGGCAGCCCAGTAAATGTGAGCAGACATATATTTCACTTGGATGTTGCCATGGAACCCTTTTCTAGGTGAAAATTGCATCTCTCCATCTGTTTGCCTGACTTTGTATTCACTGTGGTGCCAGGGGCCAGCTGATCTAACAAACATGCACAGAACAGATT
Organism: Dipodomys ordii; assembly: GCF_000151885.1. NCBI lineage: Eukaryota > Metazoa > Chordata > Mammalia > Rodentia > Heteromyidae > Dipodomys > Dipodomys ordii. The sequence continues at coordinate 11,941,940 of NW_012267288.1, read as the reverse complement.
CTTCAAACCAGAAAAAAAAAGGGGGGGGGCAAAGTAGCAGGAGAAACCATAAATTGTGAAGGATTTATTCTCCAAAAGCACATTAATGGTGATAAAAATGGAGGAACTTTATTCAGAAATACACACTCACATGGGCAACTTAACATATAATCTTCTCCATAGTAAGTGAGCACATGCTGTTTAGGAAATGCTGTTAATGCAAATTCTGAGTTGTTCTATGATAAACTAAAAAGTCATGTGGACTTTTAAATACCAAAAACATACTGAACCATACTAAAAGTATGGAATGTATGCCATATACTGTCCTCTTTGTGAAATCAAATGAAAGATTCTTCAATAAAAATCAAAGATTACAATAGGGACAATGAATACAATTTTTGTTTTATTGTGTTAAACATATCCCATATTCTAAATATCCCTCATGTTAGCAAGTTTTAGACCTTTCAAAAATTATTTTTAATTAGTTGAATAATTTAATATTCACAGGATTATAATTACTAATTTATAAGCTCAACTACAAGCTGATATTCTATGACTATAATATATACTTTTTAGTAATAATTTATAAACTTATCAAAATACTATATAAATGAACTCTTTTCATGAATAGTACTATTTTCTTGAAATAATTTTGAAGTATTTTATAAAGACCACTGAAACATCTTTAAAAGTATTTCCTGGGGCTGGGAAGGTGGCTCATTGGTAGAGTGCTTGCCTTGCATGCCTAAGGCCTTGGGTTCGATTCCTCAGCATCACATAAGCAAAAAGAAAAAAGCCAGAAGTGGTGCTGTGGCTCAAGTGGTAGAGTGCTAGCCTTGAGCTGAAGAGCTGAGGGACAGCGCCCAGGCCCAGAGTTCAGGCCCCACGACCAGACCCTCCCCCCAAAAAAAGTATTTCCTATAAGAAGTTAACAGTATTTAAAATTGAATTAATTAAATTCTGTAATAGAAATCAGCAGATGTTAGTAGCTCATTACTTTTTTCACTCTTCAAATGTGTTTTGTTCCCAAATATTTCTTTGTTATTTGTTCTTTCCATGTGTGTAGTATTTGTTTTTCTTCCCTGAATGGCAGGTAATTTTATTTATGGACAAATTTTTCCTCCCCTTCTGAGAGAAAGAATATAATAAATATAGATATAATAAATATAAATATTAGCTAAAAAGGACTGTCTCTTTTTGAATTCTCCAACATTATTTAACTTGTGTTCTCACAATTATCTTCTTGCCGATTAGCTTTAACATATGGATTCAGGCTAAATTTTCCCTATGATTTATATATTCAGGAAAACTATAAAAGAGCGTACAAACTTGACCATTTACATGCTTTGGAGAAAATGCTATTGGATAAATAAAATATCAACCTCCTGAATATTTTATATCAGAGCAAACAAACTCTTTTTTTTAATTATATCCTTTAAAAAAACTATTAAAAGACTGTATCTAGCTATCTGAAAATACTTAGAATCATCCAGTCTGCTGAGACTGCCAACCTATTTTTTAGGCTAGACAAGGAATTTGATCTGATTACCATCCTTTTCTAATATAAAACTATCTCATAGTGCCCCCAAAGACATAATGGAATTACTACAACTAATTACTAGGAAGGAATTGGGCATAATTCTATAACCTTGAAATGATCCAACCTTGAGCCAGTGCTTTCTAAAATCCCAAGTTAAAGCTGTTCTAAACAAACTGGGTGTGGGTACATTATTGTATACTTGGAGAATATGTAGTGCTAAGAATGGAAAACAGGGCCTAACACAGCTAGGCAAATACTCTACCACTGAGCTACACTCCTACCTCTGAAACCTCTCTCTCTCTCTCTCTCTCCCTCTCCCTCTCTCTCTCTCTCTCTCTCTCTCTCTCTCTCTCTCTCTCTCTCTCTCTCTCGGAACTGAAATCATGTCTTTGCTAGGCTGGAACTCTATCACTTGAGCCCTACTTTTTGCTAGTTAATTTGCTAGTTAATGTAGTCTAGCACATTTTAATGTCTGAACTGGCCTCAAACCATGATGCTTCAGATCTTAGCCTCCTGAAAGGCTAGGATTAGGGGCTGAGCCATCTGACTCAGTTTGCTTCTGACTTCCTATAAAGTGTCTCAGACCCCTCAGAAATAGACTGGGGAAGTAGAATGACATATATGGCTTAAAGACTGCACATATTCTAGTCTACTATGAGGTATCATATCCTTTCCAGGAATAATTAACATGGGGTGGGAAAAATAAATTACTCTGATGGGAATGCTTAATTATCCTTTTAGGACAATAAAGTAGGATTGTTACACTATTTTTACAAACATTATTATAATCACAACATTTTTTCCAATAGTCAAATATCTCATTTATTAGCCCTGGTTTCCTTGATATTATAATAAACATTTTCATGTGTTTCAAAGTAGCAGCAAATGCAGAATGGGTAAAATCCAACATTTGCTGTGTCTATTTGTGTAATACATCTCCCACATTGAAGATACGAGTTACAGCTTCAAGGCTGTGGTTAATTTTAAGCCCAGCCAAAATGGCAGCACACCCACACTGCCAGGCTTAAAATATCACATCTTTCATAACTGCTTCACACATTACAGTATTCATATATGCTTACAACCATGGTAATATTTTTCCACCCAGGTTCTGCTTGCATCTGCCATCAAAGATTCACTTTTTTAAATGCGCTAATGTTAACTACCATAATTAGATTTTCTCCTTTCAAAGAAAGAAAGAAAGAAATCTGTTACAGATGATAGACTTGAATGAAATAGAATCAGAGGAATGACCTGCTGTTTCCTATAAAGCCTAACTTTGTTTTTTTAGATTGAAAGCAAGATAAAACCAAAAGTAATATAGATTTACTTCATTTTGCAGAGGGTCTTGGGGGGCTGTAAGCAATATAAGATGAGAACTAGTTTCACCTGGAAGATGCTAGATGCCAGGCTTATGGATCACAGTAAGAGGACAATAAAGAAAAAGAAAAATTGCACTAGAACCTCATTTCCTTGGGCATTGCTTGGGAAAAGTGGGAACAGACCCTTTGTATTTTATTTCTTGAGGCGCAACTGCCTCTCCTTCATAGTGCTACTCTATTTACTAAGGTCAGGGGAGAAGAGAGCAAAGGTCTTTGACTCTCCCTCCACTTCTTTTTCTCAGTCCTCTCCAAGAAGGGCTTATACTTGCCTGAATAGTTACCATTTCAGAATGACTCTCTGTCTTTCTCTGTCTCTTTGTCTGTCTGTCTGTCTGTCTGTCTGTCTCTCTCTCTCTCTCTCACACACACACACACACAAACTCACACACACACACACACATACACACACTTTTTAACCTATTAACCCATGTGGCAGAAGGGGAAAACTGAGCTAGAGCTGTAATAGCTGAAAGAGAACCTTTTCTGTCTTTTGGTTCGTATGTCTGGCATGAGTAAACTTTGGTCCTGAATATGAACTCTGACTCACTTAGGTCCTGACCTAATTATTAGAGATGTTTGCATTAGTTCATCTGTACAAGTCCAGCTTTCAGTCACAGAGTAGAATTTTGTTCAGTGCAAGCTTTTGCTCCTTGTGATTAGACAGCCCTTGGGAACCTCCTGAGAGAGGCTGAGGCTGGGCTCAGGCATCTCTGCAGGGCATCTCTCGACCATCTAAAACATCTCCAATCCCTTATAACCAAAGAAAACAAGAATTATTCTTCCTTAAAGTAATATATGTGACCATTAGGGAAAAGACCACATGGCCAACCAATGGGACATAGCAGGCTCCAGATCACAGAGCTACACTAATACCAACAAGTTTCTCCAGCACTATTCTCAAGAAAGTGATATGCTTCTTTCATAGGTTCAAGGAAACCTGAAGCTGTGAATGGGTATATATTAAAGTAGTATACAAAGGAGCTGCCATTTAACAAAGCAGTTTGTGAATATAGTATGTCGTGATCAATGTCATCCATTTCAACATTCCCATCCATCCTTCCCCTTCCCTCACTCTTCTTAATTTTGCAGGACTTATTTGTAAATGAGGTGTGCAAACATATTTTTGTAATTATCTACCAAGTATCTCTAGGTAGGGACTAGAATGGCCATGTGGATACACAGTTGCTAAGGACCACCTTTGTTCCAGAAGCTTGTTTAGCTGGAGTGCAAGCTCCTTGAACATGAGTAACAGTTATCTGGATGGCATGTAGAAGGTGTGGATAAGCCATGCACTTTGGTAATGCTAGAGGAAAAGGTGGTTAATTCTGAACTGGGAAAAATGAAAAGGCTGAGCCAAGGAAACAGTTCATTAGCAAAAGCATCTAAAAAAACCACAGTTTGAATGTGGTTACTAGTCTCATTCCTTGAAAGAATTTGTTAATACTGCTGGAAGCATCTACGGATTCAATGTGATTCTTATTAAGATAGCAATACATTTTTTCAGAAATAGAAAAAACAATCTTGTAATTTACACAGAACCAGAGAAGATTTTCAATAGCTAAGTCAATCTTGACAAAGAGCAAAGCTGGAGCTATCACACTTTCCCGTTACAAAGTACATTACAAAGCTACAGTAATGAAAGCAGTATGAGACTAGCATTAAGATAGACATAATGACCAATGGAACAGAATAAAATAGAATAGAAACCCCAGAAGTAAACTCACTTGGAACCACAATGAGATAACTTCTTAGAATGGCTACTACAAAAACACCAACACCAAAACAAGCAAATGGTTGGTACGAACATGTAGAATCTAGAACCCTTATATCCTGTTGAGGGAAATGCAAAATGCATTTTTGAGATTCCTCAAAAAATTAAAAATAGAACTACCACACAGCTTAGCTAATCTATTTCTGGTTATTAATCAAACAAAAAAATCAAGCCAGGCACTGGTGGCTGAGATCTAAGGATCACAGTTCGAAGCTAGCCCAGGCAGGAAAGTCTATGAGACTCTTTAGTCTAATTAACCATCAGAAAACTGGTGCTGTGGCTCAAAGTGGTAAAGTGCTAACTTTGAGCTGGAATGGCTGAGGGATGGTACTCAGGCCCCGAGATCAAGCCCCACAACTGAACAATAATTTGTGGAGGGGAAGGGGAAAAATAAATCATTTAAATGGGGATACAGGTGGACCCATTGCAACAATGAGATGTACAAGTCGTTATGTCGAAAACGAACTTTACAACTTTCGTGCAGGGGGTCGGAGGGGGGTGGGAAGGATTGGGGGGCAGGGGGCTAATGGGAAGGGATGGGAAGGATGAGGCTACAATGCTTGATAAGAAATATACTCATTATCTTGCCCATGTAATTGTAACTCCTCTGTACAGTATTTTCACAATTTAACAAAAAAGAAATTTTCAAATAACCAAAAAAGAAAAATAAATAAAATAAACCAAGCAAAAAAAAACAAAACAAAAAACCCCACCAAAATCAAGATCTAGACAAGATATAGGAAAAAGCCTAAATGAACACTGTCTGATAAGTGGGTAAATAAAAAGTAGTATAAGTTTAGCACCCCTTATCTAAAACTTTTGGGACCACCAGTGTTTCACATTTCTGAATTTTTCAGATTTTTGAGTATTGCCATATATATATATATATATATATATGTATATATACAATATATATTATATATATATATATAAACACATATGAAGCATACGTTAGTTCCAAATTTTAAGAAGTGATGTTTATTGCCATACATTTTAAATGCCCATCCTACCAGCAGAATGTGAAAAGAAAGTAAAAGCAGAAAGAAACACAGACACTAAACATAATGAAAAAGCAAAATGCCCAGACCTGAGAGACAGAGAACTGCTTCCCGGAGCCATATTAAGTAAAGTACAAAGCTGGCATTTTACCATGCATATTAGCAAAAAGGAAAACCTCTTACCTACATAATCCAATACTTAGTACTTAAAGGCTATTCTTGAAAAGTGCATAGGTTAAGAATGGGTCTTGGTGATTAGTAATTAGGGCTCTGAAGCAAAAGAAAACATTCCAGAGGAGCAGGCCCCAGCAGAACAGTGGATATTTCTCCAAGAAGATAAACAAATGGTAAATTTGATCTAGGATAAAATTGCAAACAGTACATTTGGTGTCAGATAATCTATTTTGAAAAAACCCTTTAATGAGGTTCACTACAAGTGATTACTAGACTTTGAAGAGGAACAACTGGTAGCCAATCAAAATCTAGCATTCATATTCAATTTGCTACACATCATTGGTTATAGTATCATTCCAATGACAAAATTGTCAGTCATGAGATCCCAAGCAAAACACCTCATGCAGTGATACCTGGAGAAGAAGAAGCAACCACCTGAATATTGTAATTAGTCTTCTTGCCCAGAGCAAGCAACAGGTCATCTGAATATATGGAATATTTCCAATGAAATTTTTTTCTAACAGAATTTGTGCAAATTAGAGTAGACCCAAATTGTGTAGAAAGACAATGAATATAAACTATCAAGCGACATTTCTCCTGTGTTTTTCAGGAAGGCCTTGAACTTCTGGCCTCGGGTGATCCTTCTGTCTTACACTCTCAAGAATCTGGGACTATTGGCACACATAGCAACTGGCTCAAGTGACATCTCAATTCAATAACTATGCATGGAGCTATATGTAGGATGCTTTGCAAAATACTAGGGTTATATGGATGAACCAAATCGTTTGCTCCACTTGCAAGGTGACCTTTAAGTGACATAGGTTCCATTATAAAGTGGGAATCTGAGCCAAGTGGTTGTATATAAGCTCAAGGTCAACAATTAGGGTGAGTTCAAGAACTGTCTGTGGGCTACACAGCCTGATAATGAGTTTTTCTGATCTTTCTGTTCTCTTAAGCCAACGATACCTTTTTTTTTTTCTTGACTGACTACCAAGAATGATAACTGAAGCTTTAGGTTTAGATGATTTATTGAAAGTCTAGGCATGAAGTGCTCTAGAGCTTTCAGGAATCAATCATATATATAACAAAATACTAGAAAGCTGGTCACATGACCCAGACTGTCTGGGTAGATTTCCTTCCTTTTCATTGTAGATAAAACAAGTCTTCTGATTTTGACTAAAGAACAACTTGCGCTGGTGGCTCATACCTGTAATCTTAGCTATTAGGAGGCTGAGATCTTAAGATCACGATTCAAAGCCAGCCTGGGCAGGAAAGTCCATGAGACTCTTATCTCCAATAAAACACTCAGAAAACTGAAAGTGGTGCTGTAGCTCAAGTGGTAGAGCGCTATCCTTGAGCTGAAGAGCTGAGGAACAGCGCCCAGGCCCAGAGTTCAAGCCCCACAACCGACAAAGGAAAAAAAGAACAACATGCAAGTAATATACATTGCTACTTATGCCTCACTTCTTATTGGCCCATAAGCTACTGGAGGCTGGTGACTATTTTAACCACAATGCATGACACAGAGGATTCTCAGTATCAGTGTTGAATGAATTGATGAATAAATGAGTGATTCTGTATCTAATGCACCAAAATAATTAATATCCAGTTTCTGAAGGTTTTCAAAGGAGGATTATCACCATTTTTTCTAATAATCCAGTCATTCTATATAGCAGACTCAGGTGAATGTCCCTAATAACGAAGCATGTTCCCTCTGGCATGACCTCTGACAGTTTAAAATTACTGAGAATAAAGCTGGATTAAAGAATCCTAGTTTTGAAGGTACTTATTAAGTCATCACTGTTGTCTATGAAAACATAAGCCCCTCCTACAGAGAAAAGGCACAGGACAGAAATAATGGGACAGCTGTCAAAGTCTCTCTGGAGATATTTCAGCTGCTAATCAAACTACATCCCATGTTGTGTCCTATGCTGATCTATGGTCAGTGCAAAAACATCAAAATTGGTTAACTCCAAAAATATGCTTAATGGATATTTTTTTGTTAGTACTGGGGTTTGAAATCAGGTGAGTCATGCCCCAGCTCTTTTTGGCTTTAGTTATTTTTCAGATAGTCTCATACCTTTTGCCTAGTCAGTATCAGATCATGATCTGTCTACCTATGTCTTCCACATAACTGAGATTACAGATATGTGCCACCATGCCTGGCTTACAGATTCTTCATTTCACTGTTCCCTATTTGAAAAATCCTACTGTGTTTGTTATATACAAACACAGAATGTTTAAAGAATATCATCTTCCAGAGAGAGAATAGCCAACAGGATAAAAGGCAAAAGAAATAGAAGAAGGGGAAAATACACTTGAAATTACTAATAAAAACCAGAAACATTTCAATTGACTGCATTAAGGAGATAATAGAGGACTAATTCTATTTTGGTAGTAAGCTGCCATAGGCTTAGACACAGCCTGAGTTGGACACACATCAGTGTTTGGCTCCCAGAGGTTCATGCCTCACTTAAAAGCATACTCCAGATTTCTTTCTGGGATTTGTTTCAAATTTGGAAGGGGATCTGAATCCAGTTCTCTGAACCTTTCCATCCAAAGGAAAGCCATGTGACTTCAGCTTGATCAAGCAAATACCTGTCAGGGATTCAAATCTTAAAGCAGAGTGCCTAAGAGATTGAAAAGGCTGTGACTCATCCATTTGACCACTGACAAGATTGTTCCAGTTACAAAGTCTCACTGCCTTTTCCTGTTTTGTGATTTCTGGAGGTAACCTAGATCCTGCCCATGTTCAAGTCTGTCTTACAAGCATCCTGTAAATTCTATGCTCTTCTTGCTAGCTCCCAATCAAGTGCATTTCCTCAAGTTAGCAGAATCTGGTTTTGTTAACTGCAAGGTGAACATGAGTTAGTATGTCAGAGGGGGAAGCGTAGAAACTATGGAAGTTAAGACACTTCTGTCACTTTTATAGCTCTGGCAGCTCAATTACCAAGAAGTATGTAAATCACTTGGGATTGCCTACCTCTGTCTCCTTTCCTACCTCTCTTTGATAGGGAAATAGGAAAGGTCAGTATTGGGAAACTGGTGAGAAGACCATCTCAATTTCTTTGCACATTGTCATTTCAATGTTGTGGCTTTGAAGACAGGGTCTCATCTGTGTAACCCAGGCTTGCCTGGAACATGTAGTCCTCCTTCTTCAGTTTCCCAACTGCTGAGATTATAGCAAGTGTTACCACACCTAGCTTGTACTCTGGTGTAAACAGTAACAGGAATCTTTATTTACATAAAAACTACTTTGGAGCAGCTCTCTCAAAAATAACATGGCTAGAGGACCCCACAAGTGAAAGTGGGTGGAATTCCTCACCAGTGCTATCGGTTGAAAAACAGAACATTAACACAGATTAATAGAAATTGCAAAATCAAAGGTGCATATTGTATCATCAAGAGGAAGAGAAGGAAGAAGGAGGAGAAAGGTGGAAGAGGAGGAAGAAGAGGAGGAGGAGGAAGAACAGGAGGATCAGGAGAAAGCCATTTAGCAAACAAAACACCAGACAGCTGTAGTACATTCACACTTGGGAACCTGGTTTACAGTCTTATGAACAGAAAGACATATGTAAAGAATAATTAAAAAGACGTAAGAGACAGTGCCAATGGACCTCACTATAAATATCTTCCACAAGAATACTGAATTTCCTTTGGGAAATGATTAAATTGTAAGTAGACAGTACCCATTAAGAATGGGAAAAATAAAATTAAGAAAATGGAGAGAATGTCTCGAAGTAAAGCAATCCCAAGAGTATCTCAATGCTAGAAGTGCCTTGCTGCTGTTCTTAGAGACTTGGAGTGGTCCTTGGATGGAGGAAAATTGATGCTCTTCCATCCACCAAGCCAAGTATGGCCTTGTCTCTTATGAAAATCAATAGCATTTTAAATGCTCCGAATTTTTCTTCTTAGCAATATAGCAGACTACATATTCTGAAAACCACCTACACCTTCCTAGCAAGTCTAAAAAGACATGCTTATTTAAAAAATAGGTAAGCCATATGTAATTAAAATGACAGAGGGTAACTGTAAAAGTTAGACCTGGAATTTTCAAAAATTTTTTTTATTTCTAATCATCTGTACTTTAGAGGGATTAATGGCCTCTGAGAAGGTAGGGGTAAAAAAAAGAAAAAAGGTCTTGGCCTATATCACCTACGATGGAGGAGTATAAGTGTATAAGTACCTGAAGTCTGGCTCCCTAGGGCTAGGCCCTTGGTAAACTAGGAAGAAAGCTCACCTACAAAAGGAGGACAAATAAACTGTCACTCTTTTTAAACAGCTTTTATTAGCATATATTCATTGTGTAAAGGGGCATTTCCCTGTGATATTTCTATACATGAATACATCTCCAGAACTCTACCTAACCTCCTCTCCCCTTCTTAAAACATTTCAACACATTTCATTGTTCTATTTTAATATGTTCACATAAAAGTACTTTTAAGAATACTTGTTTGAGGGTGAGAGGAGTGACATTGTCCAAAAAGAGATGTACTCTTTACCTGACTTATATAACTGTAGCCCCCTGTACATCACCTTTGTAACAACAATAAAAAATTAAAAAGAGTAATTTTATATATGTTTATCTGAATTAGGGAAGGGAAACAAAAAATGGTGAGACAAAGGACAAAGGGGGAAGCAATGCAATAGTGATACTCACAAAACAATATGTTGGAAATGAACTGTACAACTTGGGAGGGTTGGGGGGAAGGGATAGTGGGAGAAAAATGAGGGAGGGAGTAACAAATTTGACAAGAAATGTAATCACTGCCCTACGTAAGTAACTGTAACCCCTATGTACATCACCTTGGCAATAAAATTAAATATTTTTTAAAAGAATAATTGCTTGGCATGCCTGAAGATATGGATTCAATCCCTAGGATGACCAAAAGAAAAAGAGAGCATTGAATACATAAACTGAGAGCATGAGACTATGGAACATGAAAGGATTTAAAAATGGAAAAATAGACTTTCTAAAAACAACATGATTTAAATAAATGTTTGATAGATCAATTAGCTAATAACACAAAAATAAATAGAAATAGATCTCCAAGTTGAAGAAGTCACCAGACTACAACAGAGATTCCCCCCAAAGAGAAATATATTTACAAAAACAAGAAAGGATTAAAAATAAGGGCTATCCAATTATAATTTTTACAACCTTAACATAAATTAAAGATGAGGGAGAAAAAAATGTGTGAAGAAATAATGCTTGAGAGTTTTTCAGAAATACACAAGTTCTCAGATTCAGGAAGCAGAATAAATCACACACACACACACACACACTTCAGCAAAACCTCCTTTAGCCAGACAAGGGAGCATGTAGGTGAAAAGAAAGAAGTAGAGAGAGGTAGGAGGAAGAAGGAATAGGAAAAAGAAAAAAAGAGAAAATGGAGCTGACGAAATTACCAATATTATAACACAAGCAAGAGAAAAATATAAGAAAAGCTAAGTCATAGAAAATAAGGCAGAAAGGCCTAAATGAAACCAGTTAAGGTATTAAAGGGTGAAAGGACAACCCTTCTGTACATCACCTTTATAATAACAATTTTAGTTGCCTTATTTTTTCCCCCCAGAGCTGAGGACTGAACTCAGGGCCTTGCACTCGCCAGGCAGGCCCTGTTCCACTGAGCTAAACCCCCCAGACCCTATAATAACATTTTTTAAATGATGCAGAAAAAGAAAGAAATAAGGAGAGGAAAACAATGAAAATATACAATACTGAAATACACAAAATGGAACAACAGTAGCAATGAAAGAATTATTTTAATACAACTCGTGAAACAACATTAAGTAAGATTTAGTAATGATATTAACTTTAGGAAGTTCAAAAATAGGTAAATTAAAGCTGGGAACCAGTGGCTAATGTCTGTAATCATAGCTACTCAGGAGGCTGAGATCTGAGGATCACGGTTCAAAGCCAGCCCAGGCAAGAAAGGCTGTGAGACTTTGATCTCCAATTAACCACCAGAAAACCGGAAGTGGTGCTATGGTAGAGAGCTGAGGGACAGAGCCCAGTGCCCAGGTCCACCACTGACCAAAAAAAAAAAAAAAGGTAAATTAAATAAGGAAAGGAAATGAGGAAAGAAAGTGAGGGAGCAAAGCAATGTATTTCACGTTGGTTGTGTTTGTTTTTATTCTTATGAAAATATATAACATTCAAATATGAAAAGATTATGTTGCTATGCACCAATGGCCCATGCCTGTAATCCTAGCTACTCAGGAGAACTAAGGATGGCAGTTTGAAGCCAGCCTGGCAGGAAATTCTGTGAGCTATTATCGCTAATTAACATTTCGCACACACAAGTAAAAGCCTGACTTGGGCTATGGCTCAAGTGGTAGAGCGCTAGCTTTGAACAAAAAAGCTCAGGAACAGCGCTCAAGACTTGGGTTCAAGCCCCAGGACAGGTGCGCTCACACACTCTCTCTCTCTTTCTCTCTCTCTCTCTCTCTCTCTCTCTCTCTCTCTCACACACACACACACACACACACACACACACATAATAGGTCATATTCATTTTTAAAATAAGACAGCATTCTATGATTTAACAACCCTATGAATGGTAGGCACTATTCAGTCTCATTCTGTATATGGAGAACTTAGGCACAGAAAGTAACTTGCCCAAAGCTGTAGGGTAGCAATTGGCAGATCCAAGACTAGAATCTAGGTTTTTCTCCATAACCAATACTCCTCTCATTCTGTCTCTACTCTCTGTCTCTGTCTCTGTTTCTCTGCCTCTCTCTCATTATCTTTCTCTCACTCCCCTCTTCTCTCTCTCTCTCAGACATCTATAATATTTCACTTTTAAAAAGAAAAAAGAAAAGAAAAATGCTTGGCAGTAATACTCCAAGAACTATCAAGCCATTTTTGCTGGGAAAAAATTGGTTAATATGCGTGCTATCTGCATATGTATGTTGGTCTAATGAGAAATGCACATAATAAAATGAATATTGTTTTTGGCTGTATAATTTATTTTCCTGTCCCATTTTCCTTCATTTCCAAATTGTTTGCAATGAGCACGTATAACTCTTCTTGGACTTCTGCTTTTTAATAGCATATCCTACATCATTTGCTAAATTGTAGAGCAAGTTTAATTACATCTTGCCTGAAAGAGAAAAGACAACCATGAGTGTGACTAGATTCTAAAAAAAGGGTTTAGGCTTTGTATCCAAAGGCAAATGGTGTCTTAAAATTTCAGCAAAAGTTTTCAGAGGCTGGAAAAAGACTAGCTTCTGGTTGTCTTGCTTCAGGGCAGTCCCCCTGCTATGTAAAGCAATAAAGATAGCCAGGGTTCCTCTTGTCCACTGATACCAAGCTAAATTAGGAGAGACACTCAAGAAATTGTATGGGACCTTCAGAGATAGACTAAACTCTGAGAGATCAGCTTTGTGACTAGTAAGTCTAGGAAAGTTGGCCTCTGAAGGTCATGTAAGGCTGAAGCTGAGCCTCAGAGCTTGAAGGGGAGCTGGGAAGCTGTTAATTGTGTAGTGCTGAACTGCAGGGTCCTTCAGAGTTGTTTTCTTTCCAAGGAGGGGGAAGGGAATGCATTTCTAGTAAACAATGCTTTCATGAAGTTAGAGAAAACTGTTTAGAAGCATATTATGGTAGAGTTTGGAACCATCATCCAATCTAGAAAACACTACCTAAAAAGCAATCTACAGAGATAATGGGTTGGTCTCCTGATATAAGTACTAGTGCTGACTCTCAGGTTTAAGCAAAGTAGGAATAACAGCTTAAAGATTTAATAACATCTCTCTTAAGAACTTAACATACCAAAATAAAATTTTAAAGATTCAACTCTGTAAAGGTAATTCCACATTGTGCACTATCAATTTCTATAGAATTATCAGAAGAGCAGGGTAAACACTAAACCCTTCAAAGACATCTCCTCTTCCTCCACCTCCTCCTCCATACTAGCTTGTGAATTACAGCAAACTTCTAACTCCCAACTTTAATTCATTGTTTACAAGATAATATATCAATACTCACCTAGGAGTGCTTTATGAAGACAAGAGAAGATACTGGCTGTAGTCCTAAACACAGTGACCTTGCAGAAATGTTCCTTCCACATTCTACTTACTCACTGATCACACCCTATAACACACACACACACACACACACACACACACACACACACACACACACACACACACACACACACACACACACACCAGTCTGTGCTAGTCTAGGAAAAATAGCCTTGTCTGGCTCAGGACCTACATAATAAAGACTAACAATCCAAATATATTAATGTGACAAATGGGAGTTATTTTTCACTTCAGCTTTTATTTAAAAATAACAAATGACAAAATAGTAGCTGGACAGTGAACCTGTTAATGAATATTCATGAAGATAGCTAACAAGAAATAAAGACAAAAGCTGTCTTTTCCTGTCATACTAAAGTGAAAACAAACAAGACAGAGAGGAGGCAGCAGGAGAGTAAAATGAAACTTTCAACTAGGGGATGAAGACTGAAGTCCAAGATTTGATATAGCTTGTAGCATGGACTTGGGGGCACTGGAGCACTGAAAACCCTGAAGATGTATGGAGTTCCAGTCTGAGCATTCAAGGGCAGGTGTTTGCCTCCCAAGAAGAGATCTAATTCTTGGTTTACCAGCCAAAGAAAATTGAGGAATTTAAATAAAAATCAACAAGACCTATAAACATACTTCTTTTTAATAAAGTATGATTTCTTATTTCACCAACTTTGATTTTTGTAGACAGTCAGATATGACTGTCTATATCACCCTTGGATCAAGCCTGGTCAAATACATGGATGAGGACCAAAATGTCTCTATTGTTTTGTGTTTGGACTTATTTGACTTCTGAATTTCATTGAAGTCAGAGCTGGGCAATGGAATTCTTTTTTCTGAAAAAACAAACATCATTGTCAGACACTGCCAGAGGTCAGGCTTGGAAGTGAAGGAGAGTAAAGCTTTTATTGTGTGAAGCTTTAAATATAGAGTAGATTGTAGTTAAGCTTTAAAAAATTTTAAAGTATCTGGGTGCTGGTGGCTCATGCCTGTAATCCTAGCTACTCTAGTGGCTGAAATCTGAGGACCATGGTTCAAAGCCAGCCCAGGCAGGAAACTCTCCAATTAACCAACAGAAAACTGGAAGTGGCACTGTGGCACAAAGTAGTAGAGTACTATCCTCGAACACAAAAGCTCAGAGGTAGCACCCAGGTCTTGAGTTCAAGCCCCACTATAAACAAAAAAAAATCCAAAAAACTTTAAAGTAAGTAAAAGTCTATCAGATCTGCTGGAGACATTGTTAAAGGAAAGAAAATTGGATGCATGAGTATGAAAGCAGTGATAGGAGTAAAATTTAAAAACTTTAACCTTAGAGGGTTAAGCTGTCTGACACTGGGTTACAAAATTGCTCCCAACTTTAATGTATAAATCCCAGACATCTTGTTAAAATGTATTTATTCTTGCCAGTCACCCAAGGCTCATGCCTGTAATTCTACTACTAAAGAAGCTGAGATCTGAGGATTGTGGAAACCAGCCTGATTTCCATGAGACTTTATCTCTATTAAACAACAACCCAAAAAAAGCCAGAAGTGAAGCTGTGGCTCAAGTGATAGAGCCCTAACCTTGAGCAAAGGAAGCTCAGGGACAATTGTAGCCCAGGCCCTGATTTTAAGCCCTAAGACTGGTACAAAAAAATGTTTTAAAGCATTTATCCTAATCTAACAAATCAAGAGTGGCACTCAAATATCTAGTTTTTCTGTTACTAGGGACTGAACACAAGGCCTCCTGCTTGCTGGGCAATTAAATGCTCTACTATATAAACCACAATTGAAGCACACACCATCCTTTTCTTAGCCTTTTAAAAATTTATTCAATTATTTTTGGATAGGGTCTTACTACCTTTTGCCTAGGCTGGCCTTGAACCCATGATCCTCCTGTTTCTGCTGGGAACTCAAACATGTGCTGACATACCTGTCCCAAATCTGAATTTTTTTTAACAACCTCAGAATGAAGTCCATTCTGCTAGTAGACAAGCCACACACTTTTAGGAATAAAATAGTAAAGTTTGGACCAGCAAATTCAAGTTGTATCTGCTGTATGGTTTACCATATTAGGATGTGTGGGTTTTCTGGACTGATAGTTACTCATAGGACACAGGAGGCTGAAATTAAATAACATGCCAAAGTGTTCTGTGAGGTACACAAACACAGAATATCAGTATTGTCATCATCAGTAAAAAGGCCACATGAGACAAATGAGTTGCCGAAGAATGCAAAGTGAAACAAAGTAGTTTGAAAGCCTCTACTACCACTTCGTAAGTGAGTGCTTTGCACTCCAGTGTGTTGTACTCAAGGAAACAAGAGAGACATTTTATTTTTATTTTCATTCATGTTGCTGAAATTTATTTCCAAAACACATTTGCCTTCCTGTCTCAATGCATACATTACATTAAAGGTGTGTATTTTGGAATGGTTCAATTACTTACCTTTTCTGCGTGGGGGGTGGGAGGGGCATTGTGAAGGTCATGGTGACTGGTAAAGGGCTCTCTGATAACCCTGGAAGCAAACAGAAAGCTTGGTGCTCCAACAATCTACTTAACAACGTTGTCAGACAGAATTTCAATAGGGGTTAGAATACCCAAGGCCTTGTGGAAAATCATGTGCTCTGAGGTATGCTCAAAAGGAAAAGAATGTTTTAGTTGGCCTAGAAGGTAGCTTAGGAAAAAAGTAAGGCCAAGGCTGAGTAAAATGCCAGAGAGAAAGTTCAAGCAAATTAATCATTTGTGATTGCATACACAGTGTCAGGTGTTGTACTTAATATCTAAATCAAGATAATTTTATGTTAGAGTTCACAGTCCAATTCCACTGATATGGTAGTCTTTCTGGATGATGCGGAGAGAGTCTTAGACAGTCAGAGGAAAGACTGTGTGCTTTATTCTGTGGGTCATAGTCACTTGAAGGACTGCAGGTTGGCAGTCCCAGGAAGAATGAGATAGAATAGGTATAGGAATCAGTAAAGATATCTTCCAAACTTACTTTTTTAGCAATGAGCTCATTTAATCCAGTGAAATAAGACCTGTCTGTCTACCTATGTTAAAAGGAGAATAGGAAGGCAGAGCTGTGGTAGGTAAAGGTATGGTGGGTCCCTGGGCTGCACTGGTAGGGGTGAGGACTCAGGGTTTCTGGGTATCTTTGAAAGAAGGTTGCTGTATTGTAATTTATGCCGGAACTGGAAAAGGTATCTGTAGTTTTTACATCTTCACCATACTGCCTTTTCCTGCTACTATTTGACAAGAAGAGTCAAGGAGAAATGCAAAATCCAATAGACTTATTACTAATGGCTTCCTAATGGCTTTCTCATATCTTATAAAACTAAGATCTTAGAAGATTTATCGTAAAAATCTAGTCCCATATCTTTTCTTTAATCTTATCTCTAAGCAATTGATTGAAAAAAAAATCCCTGCTGTTATTCCAAAGCCCTTCAGAATAATACTCATCAGTCTTAAAGCAATGCCATCACAAGATCTATGTCACACACAAAAAAAAGCTTACATTGGTACAAATGGTTCAGGGGAGGTGAGGAGGAAAGGGGTGGTAGGGGAAAAACAAATGAAGGGTAACAATGCTCGCTAGGAAATGGATTCATTACCTTCTCATGTAACTGTAACCCCTCTGTACAGTATCTTTACAATAAAAATATATATTTAAATAGAACAAATAAAAAAACAGATGGTTCAGGATGACAGGCTTTTTTTATGGAATACAAAGAGACAGCAAATAGCAAAAGTGAAAGTCATAATAATAATTTTTAAATACACATAAAGTCACCTATCTGATGAAAAAGAAAATGTTTACTAGGTTTCCAGAACAGCACATAAAGATATATTTAGATTCAAAGAGACCATTTGCAAAACAAAACATAGGTGGTTTGGGTTTCTTTCTAAAGTGCATTTCTAGGAAATGTCACTTCTGGAATCACGGGATTCTCTGTTCTCAGATTCCCTGGAAAGGACTGAAGATTGTCTCAGCTTAGCTTTCTTCTTTTATTTATTTATTGAAGTTTGTTTGTTTGTTTTCTGGTCATGGGGCCTGAACTCTAGGCCTGGAAGCTGTCCCTCAGGTCTTCAGCTAAGGCTAGTGCTCTACCACTTGAGCCACAGTGCCACTTGTGGTTTTATCTGCTTATGGGGTGCTGAGGAATTGAACCCAGGATCTCATGCATGCAAGGCAAGCACTCTACCTCTGAGCCACCTTCCCATCCCCTATTGAAGATTTTTTATAAGTTTCTGTTTCACAATCTCAAATTCCCATGATATAGACCCAACTATCTTCCTCCTTTAATTTATGCCCATTTCCTCTTGTCTGTCTCTGGTGAACAAGTACCAAAGAGATGTCTAATATCATGGCTTTGGTGGGGGGAGGGGTGGTGCTCAAGTAGCAAGGTGCTTGTCTACCATGCAGGAGGCCCTGGGCTCAGTTTCAGTATAGACTCAAAAGGATCCAATATCCTCTTCCAAGAAAGCATTTAGTTTAGAAGGCAAGCTATGCTTCAGTTTATTTCCCTTTAACCATTCCAGTATTTTAATTGTTAATCACTAAATGTTTTTGGGTTTTTTGGTTTGTTTTTTTTTTTGCCAGTCCTGGAGCTTGAACTCAGGGCCTGAGCACTGTCCCTGAGCTTCTTTTGCTGAAGGCTAGTGCTCTACCACTTGAACCACAGCACCACTTCTGCCTTTTTCTGTTTATGTGGTATTGAGGAATTGAACCCAGGGCTTCAAGCTAGGCAAGCACTCTACCACTAAGCCACATTCCCAACCCATGAATGGGCTTTTTGTTAAATCTCTTTAATCACTTTAGGTTCCCTTTGGTACCCAGCATAATTTCTCCACATGCTTTATTAAGGAGGAACATCAAAGAATTATTTGTAATTGCAGGTCTTATTAACTTCCTTACTCTACTAATGTAAATGCAATTAACACGTGTTCTGTACTATGACTGGTCAGAACTCATGTGCTACTTATGGAGTATTTATAGGTAATTACTAGCAATTATGATAATGAAAATTCCCTAAATGCAGGTACTAAATAGTTATCATCAGCCACAAGAGGTAGGTTTTATTATCTCTATCTTTTACAGGAAGGGTCTCAACCATGGTCACAAATCTTATTCCAGAGACAATACATTTACACAGTGCTATAATCACATCCTCATACACTTGTGCCCTGCCTAATCCAGCTGTAGTGACTGCTGCAGGTCAGTTTTCTCTGGAACCTGACCTACACATGAGGCTTTGCGTGCAACTTTCTCAGTGAGGTTCTTGGGGTCAGCTCTGATGGTAGAGGTCACAAAGCCAGGCAAGGTGGTGGGAATAGCGGGGCTGGTGTATAGTTACCACAAGAGCCACACCAGACCCTTCAAGTCCTACACATCGTCCTGAATTGAAGTAAGGGACTTTGTATCCCCAAATCAAAGTTATTGAATGCATGCTATCCTGAGACTGATGAAAGAGCTTCAGTGAGACAGCTCAAGGCTTAGAACAATCTCTAAAAAGAAGAACCTAGCTATTAGGTTTCAGCTGCCAACAAGCCCAGAACCTGGGGAAAGATGCTTCAATCCAGGACAAGGGATCTAAGTGGCACATGACAGTTCCACCATGGGATAAAGCTTGGGATATGGTTCTGAGAACCTCTTTATGGGTTTCTAAGTTACAGATAGGTAGCTTTAATGCCAAAGAAATTAAAGACATAAGAAAGCAAAGACACAAGGAGAAAGGAACTTCAAAAATTGCGTTATGTGAGAGACATGAGAACTCTTTCTCTCTCTCTTTTTAGCCTCTCTTTACTTGCCCCTTTTCTGTCTCTCTTTGAGTCTTGCTTTTCTGTCTCACATTCTCACATAAGACTGTGTCTCACATTCTCTGTGTGATGCACACACAGTAATATAATGACCGCAGATAAGACATGAGACCCCAGATAGCAAACAGGGTAAACAGATGAGAGACAGAATAATTTGAAATATCAGAAACAGAACTATGATTGAGTGCAACACTGAATTGAAATCCTTTTTTGTACAACTACTTAGAGATAATACCAACTTTAAAAGAAGAACTGTTATTTGAAGTGGATAGTGTCCTTCATGAATCACTGCATCAATAATTATTTGTCTATTAAGGAAATAAAAAGTTAGGGCTTCTGATCCTTAACCATTTATTTATTTATGTTTTTATTGTAAATTAGTGTACAGAGGAGTTACAGTTACATGAGTAAGGTAATGAGTACATTTCCTATTGAGCATTGCTACCTCCTCCTTTATTTTCCCCCTACTATCCCTTCCCTCCCCACATTCCCAACTTCCCTTTCCCTCCCAAGTTGTAAAGTTCGTTTTCAACATAGTGTCTTGTACATCTCATTGTTACAATGGTCAATCTGTATCCTTGTTTCAGCATTTTGCTATTTCCCTTCTCCTTCCCAAATTAGAAAAATATATATACAAGATGCGGGGCACCGACATCAAATACAGTGAAAACAGGGGTTATATCATGGGAGAGGAACATAAAAAAGAAATAAAAAAATCACATAGTACATTTTAGATACATTAAAAACAATAGCAAGAAAGAAACAACAAGCCAATCCTTAACCATTTTTTTGATCCTCAATATTTCCTTGTGGATTTTATTTTCCAAGCGACACTGGTGGCTCAGGTCTATAATTCTAGCTACTCAGGAGGCAGAAAAGTTCTTGAGAGTCCATTTCCAATTAACTAACAAAGATCTGGAACAGAGGCATGGCAAATAAACGTATATATGCATGTATACATGGCAAATGCTCCTTATATCAATTGTGAAGCAGAAATTGTTATTTTTCTATTTTTAATGAGAACAATCAGAATGCTTTTAAAGTTTAAGATAAAATATTTATTATTTATTATCATCTCTTTATCCATTATAAAGCTTTTTAAAAAGCTAGAAATCCAACAGCTAGGAAAAATAGTTTAGTAGAGCATGAATCTGAAATAGATTCCCAGGGAATACTGAATCCAGTATATGTTGTAGGAAAATGTAGAGAGTCATTAATTCATGCTGTATCACCTGGCTATTCTGTCAACTCATGTAAAAATAAACTCTCTAGTCACTATTATCATTTTAGCATAAGCAGCAAGACATTAGGGTGCTAGCAACAGTTCAAGAATTAGTAATAAACTTGAATCCACAATAACTTTCAAAGTACCCAAACAGCCAAAGGCAGTAGAGAGTAAAAACTCAGATGCAGCAGGACATTATTATCTGATTAGACCTTCAGTGTCATTCATTGTCTTCTACCAAAATGGCCCATGAACTGCTGATGCAAAGTCTATGATATCAATGGTGGGATTGAATTTGTACCAAAAGTTGGTGGCTCAGCATTTCCTTTTTCTTTTGAAAATTCCACACTACAGAAAGGCAGAGGGTAATACATTTTACTGCTAAATATTGATGTGAGCCTGTTAGAATACTGACCACTCGGAAGTGTCACACTGCAATCTAGGGTTTTTATTGTCCAATAGCAATGTTTCACCCTTACAATTCTTGCAGAATTTTCCCCACACCCCCAATACTGGGGTATGAACTCAAAGTCTCACGCTTGCTGGTCCTGTTTGCATAATTGGTGCTCTACCACTTGAGCCATGTCACCAGCCCTTGTTTTTGCTGGTTGCTTTGGAGATGGAGTCTCTTGAACTTTTCTGTCCAAGCTGCTTTTGTACCTGGAATCTGGACAGAAATCAGCCACTAGATACTACTACATTCTTAGGTTTACTCGTTGTAAGAAAGATCAGAAGATGCCAGCATCAAGCCTGACAGCAGCAGAAAAGCTGCCTTCCCCTTGCTTAGTCACCATCGTGTCTTGCGTTCAAGTCTACAGTAGTTCCATTACCTGCTCACCCCATTCATATTGTTGTCCTATGAAATGGCTAATAGTATGAATGGGGCGAACAGAAAGGTTTGCAGAGGGCAAAACTTAAGTACAGGTCAGACAATGCCCCCCACAGCTCTCATCACTGATCCACAGCATGCAGCTTGTACAGCCATTTCCAAAAGCAAAAACTGTCAAAAGAGTTGTGTGTTAAAGAAACATCAAATTAGTGTTTCTATCACACAGAGAATATGAGACAGAAAAAAAAGAGACAAAATCAAGGGGTTGGGGGTAGGGGAGACACAAAGAAGCAAAGAGAAAGATGGAAACATGGAGAAATATTCCGTTGCCTGCACATAAATGAGTGGAAACTCCTTTTGTTCCTGGAAGCTTTGGAGATGAGTGAATCATGTTTTGTACACGCACTCTGACGGCTTCCAGCCCACTTGTTTCACAGCAAAGACTGACCACTCTGTGAATTTCAGAGAACAATTCATTGTCTTCAAGACCACCTACCACTTGCATGCATGTGTCATCATTCTGAGTTACACCAACTCAGTATTGTCACAATTTCATTTTCTATACATAAAATTCATGGCATAGTGCACTGAAATTGACCAAATCAGAAATACCTCCTGCTTTAAATGTCTTAAGTTTGAAATCATTGATGATTTTTCTTTTTTGTAAAACTGGAATTTAAACATGGGTGGTTTGATTCTATTCCAGTTCTTCATTTTAACAGTAGAACAAGTATAGGAAAATAAAAGATACCACAAAAATCCATGTGAAAAGAATGAAACATTATATAATTAAAACAAGTAATACATTAAGTAAAATCTGTTGCATCTCAAGTGGTTAGCAAAGCAAATGCTACTAATATAAACTATTTGCTTAATTCAATTCCTTATTTTAAGGCATATGGATAATTCACTCCACAGTGTAAGAATAATTTAGAATGATAAAAAATAATAATATGGCAGAAAGGCCAGAGTGAGTTTCACAAGACCAGGAGCTGGTTCCAGCTGTTAGGATTAAGTGAATTCCTTAATCTTGCTTCAAAATAATTTTCTGTGTATGAAAAAGAAAGTGATAGATTAGTCTTTTTAAGGTCCAGGAAAGATAGTAATGAAGTGGAATATGAAGAATAAAATGGGATAATTTTATAATTTTTCCAAAGGGTCTGAAGAAAAAAAAATAGTCATTAGGTTAATTAAGACTGAAGTAATCAAATAAAATTCACTCAAATAGAACGATTGTAAGTATTATTTGAATTTAAAATTTTTACCCATGGCATTGCCTCAAAGAAGGCTCTGAGTAATAAATTGCATGAGTTTAACTGGGGTAGACTTGCTTTCAAACAGTGTTGCCTCTGTTACAACAGAGCTCCTCACCAAGTAGAGTGGTGCTGGGAACACCCAAGGGGTGGAACTTGCACCACCCTACTGTAAAAAAGACCCTGCTCTGTCTCCAAGAAATAGGGCAGGGCAATGAAAACAAGGACTTAACAAGAAACCATGATTAACACAGAAAAAAGAGCTATATTTTGGAAAGCCAAGTACCTTTCTTAACTAATTTCTATAACTATTGGGAATTAAAAGTGGAAAATTACATTAACTTAAACCTCTCCTAAATTTCAGTTTGCATTGCCTTTTAAGTACTGCTTTTTCAAATTTCAATTTTAAAAAGTCTCTACGTTTATCCCTAGGAAACATTCTAACATTATTCCAAGAAAATAAGATCAACAACTATAGATAACAAATGAAACAATAAATAAAGTTAAAATATTTTTAATTAAAAAAAATTCCTATTAGTGTATGTGTCATGATTTGGATCTTAAATGTGTCCCCAAATGCTAGGCCACTAGCTAGGGGCCACTGGTAGGTAGTAGATAAGGCCTAGTGGTAGGAAGTTCGGTCATTGAAGAGGATACTGAGACTCAACCTCTTCCTCTCTCTCCTTTTGCTTCCCGGAAACAAAGTGAGCCTCTTTGCTCTACCATGTGTTCCCACAATGCTGATGCCTTGCAACCAGGCCCAACAACAGCACAACCAAGAGACTATGACTAAAACCTCTGAAACAACTGTAGACCAAAATAAATCTTTCCTCATTATAAAATTTTGATTGGGGAACAGGGGCATTTTTCTTTATTTTAGCACAGCAGCAGAAAACTAATCAACATAGCCTGTAACAGACAAGTCAGTGGACTTAGTCCTGTGATTAACTCCTCCTCTTACCTTCACCTTGTACTTTCAGCTACCCAGTGAACATTTCTCCTAGATGCCTCACTACCCATGAAGTCCCTTCCCTTCCTAAGAGTAAACCTGCTTCCTTCCTAAACTCCCTGTATGGCATCATCACATTCTCAAGTCCTCCCAGTCGAAAATTCAAGAATTCAAACACTGATATTTTCTTCTTTCCCATGCCCAATCAATCCTCAAATTCAGCATAGTCTAGATCTTCCAAATTTTTCTCTTTCTCTGTTCCTCCCTGCTTCTGTCCAAATGCTACCTCTCTGATATGTTCCCTAGATCATTACACAATAAATCGTCCCGTCGTTTGGAGAGGGAGTCAAGCCTCCCTGCCTAGATAGTTAGGGATAGAAGATGGAAGCCTGGACCAGTTCCAATATGGCTGGGAGGAATGACATGGCAAGAAATACCCATCTTGTTCCTTTTAGCCTAGAACTCTGGATCCCAAACACATGAGCCTGTCATGAGCTAAGGCAAGTGTGTACTCCCCCAGCAGCCATTCAATCAGAAGTCCTTTCTGTGCCCAACCACTGAAATGGAAGATACAGTCATAAAGAAGCTGGTGCTTGTGTTCCAAAGGAAGAGAACCAATCATGAGACTCCCTGAAGTGTGGGTCCACCCCTCTATCAGGAGTACCCCTTAAAAGGAGGAGGAAAACCAGGAACCCTATAATCTTAGAGGTCCTAAGAGACTTAAACTTCTAGGTTTTTTTTCACCTAGTGCACTTTTTAGTCTTTTTAAAACCTGAGTTATGGAATTGTGACCTCTTTGTGCAACTAGTTAATAATGAAAATTAAAAAAAAAAAACTAAGCAAGAGTCTGAGGCCCAAAGTTCAAACCTCAGTTATTGGCACCAAGACAACAACAAAAAGTCCATTCTGACCTTCAGAAAGTCCACTAGGCTAAGAGCTTCCCAAATGTTTCCCTAATTTCTGAAGTGGTCCTTTTCTCAGAATAACAGGCTAACAGCCAGGAGCAGTTTTAGTCAAAGTCTTAAGCATATCAGAGTAATGGAGGCCAGGGAAGAATATCATGAAGATTCCTAAAGAGGAAACACACACACACACACACACACACACACACACACACAATCAGGTGAGTTGTTTTGGGTTTCTTAATTCTATTAAGCTGAGATTTTATTTAACCATCCTACTAAAATTGACAAGGGAAATTTAATACACATGAAATCCTATGATTAATTTTAACCAACGGTTACTGTACTTAAGGATATTAATATGTCTGAGAAACTTTAACCAATTTAAGGGCAACAGGTAATGAAAAAAGGTAATGTAATTCCAATTACATTTCGCTGTAGAAGTCTGAATTACTGCTAAATAACAGGAAACCACTGTGCACACAAATCAAAAAAGAAGAAAAAGAGGTACTTGATCTCATTCTTCTCTAATACTTCATGGGAATACACTGTGTTTTACAATCACATCAACACATAAGTGCATCTGGGAAGAATCTAATACAGGCTGAAAAGAACAAACAATGAAGAACCTGGTATTTGATCAAGGTTGACAGTGTCAGAGAGGAACTCAGCAATGCAATTACATTTTCCAAGTGGCTTTGAAGGTGGTGAGAAAAGAAAGCATCTGGGAATAAAGGGTTTCTCAACACACCATTGTAAGAGAGAAAAAAAGCACAAGGTTAAGGTGGAATCACACAGAATGAAACCTTAATTAAATGGAAGCAGCCAACAAACTTGAACAGTGCTTGGAGCTTGGACAGTGTGTTTCTTTAATACCTCACTTTTATGAGAAAGAATGAAATCACAAAAAGGGCTGTTCAAAAAGCGTCTGTTAAACCAGAATTTGGGGTAAGCTTGAAGCAAGAATAGAAGAAGCCAGGAGTTCTAGGCCTACCTCCACCACCTGACAAGATGGTCTTGATGTTTTTGGGCTTGTGGAATACTCCTTAACCAACACATGAGCATCCTGGCTCATAAACATCCTGGACAAGCTTTTTAAAAATATCAGGGACCAGACTGAATACAAGCCAAATAACTCCCTGGTCAATTAAATCAGAATCTCAGGTATTTTTAATCAGATATTTTTTAAAGGAGAGTCAGAAAAGATGTACTTGGATGACTTTTCTAACCTATACTTTTGGCATCTAATAGCTTGTTTGTTTCACAATACATACAAGTTAAGAGTGACCAAAATTTTTAAGCCCTCTAAAACAATTCCCTGATTTCCAGGAAGAGTGAACTGGGGAGTAAGAGGTACAGTCATCTGTAAGGGCCCAGCAAAGTAGTAACATCATGATGAAGTCCAATCTGAGAACAAAGCCAGATCATGAACTCAGACCAGCTCAACTCTGTTTCAGCCTAGACTTGGTAGGATCACAGAAGAGACACACCATTGTGCAGAAACTGATGATGCTCTTGGCTGTCTGAACTTTTAAGGTCTCCATCTGTAAACAATAATAAGGATAATAATGATTGTAGAAGTTAAAATCCTAGAAGACAGTAATGCACAGGTGCTTCAGCCCTTAAAAAATTGATATAGAAAAAAAGAGATTGATATAGATACTTTCTTCATCCCTTCAGAGGAAACAGAGACAAAGAGTGCTTTATAAAATAATATTTATCCAAATGAACTCCAAGAGGGCTGGGAAGATGGCTCAGTGGTAGAGCGCTTGCCTTGCATGCCTGAGGCCTTGGGTTCAATTCCTCAGCACCACAGAAGCAAAAAGAAAAAAAAAAGCCGGAAGTGGCGCTGTGGCTCAAGTGGTAGAGCACTAGCCTTGAGCTGAAGAGCTGAGGGACAGAGCCCAGGCCCAGAGTTCAGGCCCCCACGACCGAACAAAAAAAAAGCAACAAAAAGAACTCCAAGAAATGGAAACAAGAGGATTTTCCTTTGTTGTTTTTGTTTTCTTTTTATCTTGTTTATCTGATTTTTTGGCAGGAGGGCAGTAAGGGAGAGCACAGAAATGGGACAAAGTGAAGTGCAGCAGTGGTACTTACTAGAAACTATGTTAAAAATGAACTGTATAACTTGTAGGTAGGGACAGGAGGGAAAAGCTGGGAGAGACTGAGGGAAGAGGTGACACTGTCCAAAAAGAAATGCACTCTTTACCTGATGTATGTAACTGTAACCCCTCCATACATCACCTTTATAATAACAATTTTTAAATGAATTAAAGAAAAAACAGAAAAAATGGTGGCCTTAGAATTTAATTGAGCTAGTCTTGTCTGACCACACATTGCCTCGTGGAAACAAATTGCCAGGGAAGCTGGAGATACAGCCAGTCTGCCCTACTGCCTTCTCAGATTTTCTGTGTCAAAGCATTCTCCGTTGAAAAGTAGAACAGAAATATCCTAGAGTGTCCCTGGTGTTTTTGGTCTTTGAGTAAATAACTAATTTCCATGGTCTGACAGACGGTTAACATTTTATGGAGTGATTTTTATTATCTATGCATGCACTTCCAAATTAGCTGGCCGCTGGCATTTAATTATACTGTTTAGCTTAGATAACCATCAAAAGAGTCATCACTAAAGTCTTCCCTAAATGACTCAGTCCATCGGATGTCTACATGAAAAAGCTACACAGAAATCTCAGAAATGCCATTTACAACACATTTGGAAAACTTTTCCAAGCATTTCTACACTTCAATCATTTTAAAGAAGCATCCATGTTGAATTTACATTATGTAAAATCATTTCCCTTCTTTGAATAACATTGTTATTTACTTATAATAACATGTAATTTATATATAGTTCACATATGAAATATGTTTTATGCAAAAGTATTATTGTTCGACACTTTAGACATATCCTAATTATACTACATCAGAATTATTTTTAGGGTTCAATTTAATAATAATATAAAAAGTTTTCATTAGACTCTTCTGGAAAGATATGAAGGAAATGCTAGGGAAAACAAAACCACAAATAGAAGGAGCCTGAATGGTCATCAAATCTAACTCTCTCTCTTATTATGGCCTCATTTGTTTCTAGGGAGTTTTCTTGGTGTTGAATGTCTCTTCCAGTATCTTGTCACTCAATTCTTCCCATGAGAACAGCATCTAAGCTCACATTCTAATATCACTTCTCCAACCACAACCCACTGTTTATATCAACAGGGATAAGTTAAGAGTTTTAGCAGAGGTGGCTAATAACTGGCTCAGGGGCTTCAGAAGCACTTCGGGAGCTGGTGAATGACCCTTGAAGTAGCTTTATATGAAAGCCTCTACTCTAGAAAGAAAGTGACAATAAGCCAAGTTGCTCAAACAGGCTTCCCTTGAATTTGAATAGGATATTGGGAGTCACAGGAGAACCTATCGAATAAGCAAAAATAAGCAGAAAAGCTACATGAGAGATGAGAGAAAACAGTCTCTGAGTAGAAAAAAACATTCACTGTTAATATCCCTCTTGCAGATCCAAAAACAAGGATTCCTGATGTAAGTCGCTCTTCCTCAAGAGGACATTGAGTGATTCCGAATGAATCTCTTGGCTATTATTATTATCTCTCTTTCTCTTCATGGGTCTTTTTGGTTAGAACCAAGTGAAGGCTTTATTTCCACTCCACTAACTATTTCACCTTCTTAAGACTTGGGGTCTATTATTCTGCCAAAAATCTCTCAACTGCTCAATTCCACTCTTACAAAATATTTGTTGTACCTTTTACCTTCATATTACTTACAATTAGCATGCTATCTAGGATGAATTTCATGCTACAGTGGTATAAAAGTGGTGAAAACAAATTGTTTTTGTTTGTTTGTTTGTTTGTTTTTGGTTTTTTTGTTATTTTTTT